>NW_026099387.1:0-12500 GCF_024542735.1 Bombus huntii
ACCGGGACGTTGGAACTTAGAATTTTTTCGCCCCGTTACGAAAGTACCGAAAGTTCAACTCGAAATAACTCGCCAAAAAGCGTTATAACGTATCGAACTTTTGTATGAAATCGTTACGTTTCGACGAAATCTAGTCGAAAGTAGCGATTTCACTTTATTTTTTAAAAAAATTTCGTCCACCGGACCAACGTGACCGGGACGTTGGAACTTAGAATTTTTTCGCACCGCTACGAAAAGGCCGAAAGTTCAACTCGAAATAACTCGCCAAAAAGCGTTATAACGTATCGAAATTTTGCGTGAAATCGTTACGTTTCGACGAAATCTAGTCGAAAGTAGCGATTTCACTTTATTTTTTTAAAAAATTTCGTCCTCCGGACCAACCTGACCGGGACGTTGGAACTTAGAATTTTTTCGCCCCGTTACGAAAGTACCGAAAGTTCAACTCGAATAACTCGCTAAAAGCGTTATAACGTATCGAAAATTTGTGTGTGAAATCGTTACGTATCGACGAAATCTAGTCGAAAGTAGCGATTTCACTTTATTTTTTTAAAAAATTTCACCCTCCGGACCAACGTGACCGGGACGTTGGAACTTAGAATTTTTTCGCCCCGTTACGAAGTACCGAAAGTTCAACTCGAAATAACTCGCTAAAAAGCGTTATAACGTATCGAAATTTTGCGTGAAATCGTTACGTATCGACGAAATCTAGTCGAAACGTAACGATTTCACTTTATTTTTTTAAAAAATTTCATCCTCCGGACCAACCTGACCGGGACGTTGGAACTTAGAATTTTTTCGCCCCGTTACGAAAGTACCGAAAGTTCAACTCGAAATAACTCGCTAAAAAGCGTTATAACGTATCGAAATTTGCGTGAAATCGTTTACGTTTCGACGAAATCTAGTCGAAAGTAGCGATTTCACTTTATTTTTTTAAAAAATTTCACCCTCCGGACCAACGTGACCGGGACGTTGGAACTTAGAATTTTTTCGCCCCGTTACGAAAGTACCGAAAGTTCAACTCGAAATAACTCGGGAAAAAGTGTTATAAGGTATAGAAATTTTGTGTGAAATCGTTATGTTTCAACGAAATCTAGTCGAAAGTAGCGATTTCACTTTATTTTTTTGAAAAATTTCATCCTCCGGACCAACGTGACTGGGACGTTGGAACTTAGAATTTTTTCGCACCGCTACGAAAAGGCCGAAAGATCCCCTCCAAATAACTCGTTAAAAAGTGTTAGAAGGTATGAATATTTTACAAGAAATCGTTATAACTCGATAAAATACGTCGGGATTAAGCGTTTATATCGTCGGCAGACGGATATAAAAACGTTTGGACCGACACGACCGGTCGTTGGAACATAGAAAAATTCCGAGCCGGTACGTTGGACTTAGAAAAATTCCGAGCGCGAAAAGTTTTTTCGAGTTTATTCGTTAAAAAGCGTTACAAGGTATGAATTTTTTTGCATAAATCGACGTAACTCGACGAAATACGTCGGGATTAATGGTTATTTCCGTCCGAGAACGATTTTTAAAAACGGACCTATGCGGCCGGTCGTTCGTACTTAGAAAATTTTCGGACCGAACACTCTTTTTCGATTAATTCGTTAAAAAGCGTTATAACGTACGAATATTTTTCAAGAAATCGTTATAACTCGATAAAATACGTCGGGATTAAGCGTTTATATCGTCGGGCAGACGGATATAAAAACGTTTGGACGACACGACCGGTCGTTGGAACATAGAAAAATTCCGAGCCGGTACGTTGGGACTTAGAAAAATTCCGAGGGCGAAAAAGTTTTTTCGAGTTTATTCGTTAAAAAGCGTTACAAGGTATGAATTTTTTTGCATAAATCGACGTAACTCGACGAAATACGTCGGGGATTAATGGTTTATTTCCGTCCGAGAACGATTTTTAAAAACGGACCTATGCGGCCGGTCGTTCGTACTTAGAAAATTTTCGGACCGAACACTCTTTTTCGATTAATTCGTTAAAAAGCGTTATAACGTACGAATATTTTTCAAGAAATCGTTATAACTCGATAAAATACGTCGGGATTAAGCGTTTATATCGTCGGCAGACGGATATAAAAACGTTTGGACCGACACGACCGGTCGTTGGAACATAGAAAAATTCCGAGCCGGTACGTTGGGACTTAGAAAAATTCCGAGGGCGAAAAAGTTTTTTCGAGTTTATTCGTTAAAAAGCGTTACAAGGTATGAATTTTTTTGCATAAATCGACGTAACTCGACGAAATACGTCGGGATTAATGGTTTATTTCCGTCCGAGAACGATTTTTAAAAACGGACCTATGCGGCCGGTCGTTCGTACTTAGAAAATTTTCGGACCGAACACTCTTTTTCGATTAATTCGTTAAAAAGCGTTATAACGTACGAATATTTTTCAAGAAATCGTTATAACTCGATAAAATACGTCGGGATTAAGCGTTTATATCGTCGGCAGACGGATATAAAAACGTTTGGACCGACACGACCGGTCGTTGGAACATAGAAAAATTCCGAGCCGGTACGTTGGGACTTAGAAAAATTCCGAGGGCGAAAAAGTTTTTTCGAGTTTATTCGTTAAAAAGCGTTACAAGGTATGAATTTTTTTGCATAAATCGACGTAACTCGACGAAATACGTCGGGATTAATGGTTTATTTCCGTCCGAGAACGATTTTTAAAAACGGACCTATGCGGCCGGTCGTTCGTACTTAGAAAATTTTCGGACCGAACACTCTTTTTCGATTAATTCGTTAAAAAGCGTTATAACGTACGAATATTTTTCAAGAAATCGTTATAACTCGATAAAATACGTCGGGATTAAGCGTTTATATCGTCGGCAGACGGATATAAAAACGTTTGGACCGACACGACCGGTCGTTGGAACATAGAAAAATTCCGAGCCGGTACGTTGGGACTTAGAAAAATTCCGAGGGCGAAAAAGTTTTTTCGAGTTTATTCGTTAAAAAGCGTTACAAGGTATGAATTTTTTTGCATAAATCGACGTAACTCGACGAAATACGTCGGGATTAATGGTTTATTTCCGTCCGAGAACGATTTTTAAAAACGGACCTATGCGGCCGGTCGTTCGTACTTAGAAAATTTTCGGACCGAACACTCTTTTTCGATTAATTCGTTAAAAAGCGTTATAACGTACGAATATTTTTCAAGAAATCGTTATAACTCGATAAAATACGTCGGGATTAAGCGTTTATATCGTCGGCAGACGGATATAAAAACGTTTGGACCGACACGACCGGTCGTTGGAACATAGAAAAATTCCGAGCCGGTACGTTGGGACTTAGAAAAATTCCGAGGGCGAAAAAGTTTTTTCGAGTTTATTCGTTAAAAAGCGTTACAAGGTATGAATTTTTTTGCATAAATCGACGTAACTCGACGAAATACGTCGGGATTAATGGTTTATTTCCGTCCGAGAACGATTTTTAAAAACGGACCTATGCGGCCGGTCGTTCGTACTTAGAAAATTTTCGGACCGAACACTCTTTTTCGATTAATTCGTTAAAAAGCGTTATAACGTACGAATATTTTTCAAGAAATCGTTATAACTCGATAAAATACGTCGGGATTAAGCGTTTATATCGTCGGCAGACGGATATAAAAACGTTTGGACCGACACGACCGGTCGTTGGAACATAGAAAAATTCCGAGCCGGTACGTTGGGACTTAGAAAAATTCCGAGGGCGAAAAAGTTTTTTCGAGTTTATTCGTTAAAAAGCGTTACAAGGTATGAATTTTTTTGCATAAATCGACGTAACTCGACGAAATACGTCGGGATTAATGGTTTATTTCCGTCCGAGAACGATTTTTAAAAACGGACCTATGCGGCCGGTCGTTCGTACTTAGAAAATTTTCGGACCGAACACTCTTTTTCGATTAATTCGTTAAAAAGCGTTATAACGTACGAATATTTTTCAAGAAATCGTTATAACTCGATAAAATACGTCGGGATTAAGCGTTTATATCGTCGGCAGACGGATATAAAAACGTTTGGACCGACACGACCGGTCGTTGGAACATAGAAAAATTCCGAGCCGGTACGTTGGGACTTAGAAAAATTCCGAGGGCGAAAAAGTTTTTTCGAGTTTATTCGTTAAAAAGCGTTACAAGGTATGAATTTTTTTGCATAAATCGACGTAACTCGACGAAATACGTCGGGATTAATGGTTTATTTCCGTCCGAGAACGATTTTTAAAAACGGACCTATGCGGCCGGTCGTTCGTACTTAGAAAATTTTCGGACCGAACACTCTTTTTCGATTAATTCGTTAAAAAGCGTTATAACGTACGAATATTTTTCAAGAAATCGTTATAACTCGATAAAATACGTCGGGATTAAGCGTTTATATCGTCGGCAGACGGATATAAAAACGTTTGGACCGACACGACCGGTCGTTGGAACATAGAAAAATTCCGAGCCGGTACGTTGGGACTTAGAAAAATTCCGAGGGCGAAAAAGTTTTTTCGAGTTTATTCGTTAAAAAGCGTTACAAGGTATGAATTTTTTTGCATAAATCGACGTAACTCGACGAAATACGTCGGGATTAATGGTTTATTTCCGTCCGAGAACGATTTTTAAAAACGGACCTATGCGGCCGGTCGTTCGTACTTAGAAAATTTTCGGACCGAACACTCTTTTTCGATTAATTCGTTAAAAAGCGTTATAACGTACGAATATTTTTCAAGAAATCGTTATAACTCGATAAAATACGTCGGGATTAAGCGTTTATATCGTCGGCAGACGGATATAAAAACGTTTGGACCGACACGACCGGTCGTTGGAACATAGAAAAATTCCGAGCCGGTACGTTGGGACTTAGAAAAATTCCGAGGGCGAAAAAGTTTTTTCGAGTTTATTCGTTAAAAAGCGTTACAAGGTATGAATTTTTTTGCATAAATCGACGTAACTCGACGAAATACGTCGGGATTAATGGTTTATTTCCGTCCGAGAACGATTTTTAAAAACGGACCTATGCGGCCGGTCGTTCGTACTTAGAAAATTTTCGGACCGAACACTCTTTTTCGATTAATTCGTTAAAAAGCGTTATAACGTACGAATATTTTTCAAGAAATCGTTATAACTCGATAAAATACGTCGGGATTAAGCGTTTATATCGTCGGCAGACGGATATAAAAACGTTTGGACCGACACGACCGGTCGTTGGAACATAGAAAAATTCCGAGCCGGTACGTTGGGACTTAGAAAAATTCCGAGGGCGAAAAAGTTTTTTCGAGTTTATTCGTTAAAAAGCGTTACAAGGTATAAATTTTTTTACGGGAATCGTTCTATCTCTATTAGATACGTCGGGATTAAACATTTTTATCGATTTTTTCAAAAAATTAGCGTTCGTCGAACTGACACGACTGGGATATTTTTCTAATTTTTTCGTTAATTAACGTTACAAGGTATATATTTTTTTGCATATTTCTACTTATTTTAACGTATTGTAATTGATTATAAACTTATTTTTTGTCCGTATTCGATAAAAGAGTATGTTTACTGATGCAATTTTTCGGTGAAAAAAAAAATTAATTTTTTGGTAAAAATGCATTTCTATTATGTTAATAAAACGTCTGGTAATGTATTTCGATGGTTGGATATTGGCTTTGTATAGTAGTGATCGAGCGTTCGCGAGACTAAGTTCCAGCGTCCCTTCCGAACGGTACGTTGCTACGGAGGTTTTGCACCGTAAGCGCGCGGCCGCTAGCCCGGCCGGCGCCGGCCTTCCGGCTGGCGCTTTCGTATCTATAAGAGAGACGTCGAGCCGGACGGTTCGGTCGGAACAGCGTTGAGCGCGTGGCTATTCTACGGCCTCGGTTGAGAATTCAGTCACCGCTCCTCGAGTCTTAGTGTATTTTACGCTATTTCTCGACTGTTCCTCCGTTCTCGTTCTGGTTTTTTCTCTACACTGCTGCGCCGCGGGTCGCTGTCCTGGACGTAATGACCAAATATCGTGGCAAGGTTCCCCTGAGTCGGGAAGCTGGTGACCTGTGTGTACGTATTCTAACAAAAATTGTTAGATGCGTGTGTGCTTGTACTAACTGAGCATCGATTCATTCAAAAGAGTATAACCGTCTGCTTTCTATAAAAACTTCTGCTTTCGCAGAAGTATCCGATGAGGCGGTAGGAGCGTACTATCTTTGCGTAGTATGTCTTCTGCCGAAAATGTTCTACCGATTGAAAGAATATTCTTACGGTATGTCCAGCGCGACGCACTGGGATACGCGCTTGTTCGTTCAGCGTGAGGTGCGTATACGTGCTTTACCGCTAAGATATTCTAATAAGTCTTTTTACACGAAGACAGCATTATGGAAATGTTCCTTTAGAAGTACGATTCTAAACATTTTATATAAGACTATGAGAAAGAGAGAGAGAGAAGAGAGGAGGTGGAGTTGAGAATTACAAAGTGGCTGCGAGCGGCGTTCGAAGATTATTACTGAACTATGGGTGTATCTCGAACGTCGCTAGGAGATATATTTTATAGATATATCTATCTTAAGAACGAAAAGTCTCGTCGTACGGTGCTTACGTCCCACCTACGACACGAAGAGAACTTAAACGAAATTTATAAGAATTGTTATACGAATAAGATCCCTGGTTGATCCTGCCAGTAGTCATATGCTTGTCTCAAAGATTAAGCCATGCATGTCTCAGTACATGCCGCATTAAGGTGAAACCGCGAATGGCTCATTAAATCAGTTATGGTTTCTTAGATCATACCTACATTTACTTGGATAACTGTGGTAATTCTAGAGCTAATACATGCAAACAGATTCCGACCAGAGATGGTAGGAATGCTTTTATTAGATCAAAACCAATCGGTGGCGGATGGCTCGTCTGTCCGTCCATCGTTTGTTTTGGTGACTCTGAATAACTTTGTGCTGATCGCATGGTCATCTAGCACCGGCGACGCATCTTTCAAATGTCTGCCTTATCAACTGTCGATGGTAGGTTCTGCGCCTACCATGGTTGTAACGGGTAACGGGGAATCAGGGTTCGATTCCGGAGAGGGAGCCTGAGAAACAGCTACCACATCCAAGGAAGGCAGCAGGCGCGCAAATTACCCACTCCCGGCACGGGGAGGTAGTGACGAAAAATAACGATACGGGACTCATCCGAGGCCCCGTAATCGGAATGAGTACACTTTAAATCCTTTAACGAGGACCAATTGGAGGGCAAGTCTGGTGCCAGCAGCCGCGGTAATTCCAGCTCCAATAGCGTATATTAAAGTTGTTGCGGTTAAAAAGCTCGTAGTTGAATCTGTGTGTCACAGTGTCGGTTCACCGCTCGCGGTGTTTAACTGGCATTATGTGGTACGTCCTATCGGTGGGCTTAGCTCCTCGCGGGCGGTCCAACTAATATCCCATCGCGGTGCTCTTCACTGAGTGTCGAGGTGGGCCGATACGTTTACTTTGAACAAATTAGAGTGCTTAAAGCAGGCTACCTTCGCCTGAATACTGTGTGCATGGAATAATGGAATAGGACCTCGGTTCTATTTTGTTGGTTTTCGGAGCCCCGAGGTAATGATTAATAGGGACAGATGGGGGCATTCGTATTGCGACGTTAGAGGTGAAATTCTTGGATCGTCGCAAGACGGACAGAAGCGAAAGCATTTGCCAAAAATGTTTTCATTAATCAAGAACGAAAGTTAGAGGTTCGAAGGCGATCAGATACCGCCCTAGTTCTAACCATAAACGATGCCAGCCAGCGATCCGCCGAAGTTCCTCCGATGACTCGGCGGGCAGCTTCCGGGAAACCAAAGCTTTTGGGTTCCGGGGGAAGTATGGTTGCAAAGCTGAAACTTAAAGGAATTGACGGAAGGGCACCACCAGGAGTGGAGCCTGCGGCTTAATTTGACTCAACACGGGAAACCTCACCAGGCCCGGACACCGGAAGGATTGACAGATTGATAGCTCTTTCTTGATTCGGTGGGTGGTGGTGCATGGCCGTTCTTAGTTGGTGGAGCGATTTGTCTGGTTAATTCCGATAACGAACGAGACTCTAGCCTGCTAAATAGACGTAACTTATGGTATCTCGAAGGCCCCCGGCTTCGGTCGGTGGGTTTTTACTACCAACGTACAAACAAATCTTCTTAGAGGAACAGGCGGCTTCTAGCCGCACGAGATTGAGCAATAACAGGTCTGTGATGCCCTTAGATGTTCTGGGCCGCACGCGCGCTACACTGAAGGAATCAGCGTGTTTTCCCTGGCCGAAAGGCCCGGGTAACCCGCTGAACCTCCTTCGTGCTAGGGATTGGGGCTTGCAATTATTCCCCATGAACGAGGAATTCCCAGTAAGCGCGAGTCATAAGCTCGCGTTGATTACGTCCCTGCCCTTTGTACACACCGCCCGTCGCTACTACCGATTGAATGATTTAGTGAGGTCTTCGGACTGGTGCGCGGCCAATGTGATAAGCATTGCCGATGTTACCGGGAAGATGACCAAACTTGATCATTTAGAGGAAGTAAAAGTCGTAACAAGGTTTCCGTAGGTGAACCTGCGGAAGGATCATTAACGATACGATACCAAAAGAATTTGACTTGAACACATATAAAAACTATGAAATATATATCACAATGGTCGGTAAGGAGCCGTACTCCTCCTGTATCGACGAAAGTATATACGACGTATTAACAAGCTATATACTTTAACAAACGAAAACGCCAGGGAGCTTGGCAACCTCCGTTGGCACGAATAGAAATATTCTTAAGGAGGAGACGACCCTCCAGCTACGGAATTATACGAAGAGAAGGTGGCACTCTCTCTCGATCATCGGGATGAAGAGATATATATATACAAGTATAAAAACGAAATGCGAATGAAACTTATTCGAGGCGCCTGCGTGAGGTCGTAAACAGAAAGACCCGCCGTCTCCGAATAAAACATATAACATATAATATATATATATATATGAAATTCTAATAAAAGGGAACTCTAGCTTCGAAAGAGCCAACAAAAGTTAAGGCTCGATATCAAACGAAAAAATTACGATGGAAACCAGGTGTAAAGAGAAATGCAGTCGTGGCGCCTGCGAGAGGCCGTACACAGAAAGACCCGCCGTCACGATCTCGTATTTCGTATTTGCATCGTGGAAACCGTACAAACGAAATATAAAAGTCCATGCAAACTAATAAGAAAATCTCTAAAGTGCCTCGTGTCGGAGTGATCATGCTCGCCTATTCTCTTCTATGTTTCGTGGTCTGTGTTGCGTTTGTTCTCCTCCTAGCAACGGGACATATCGAAGACTCCTCTTTGGGATCGAACGAAGCGTCTAGAACGAGTCGACGAGAGCGAAAGAACTTGTAGCGAGTCGCGCAGAGCGAAAGGATACCGATATACATCTTCGAAGGTTCTCTTCGAAGATCCATGGATACCTTCTGCGTCGACTTCTCTCGTCTCTTTCATCGAAACTCTCGTCGTTCTCGAAACGTGCTTCCTACCCAAAGGGCGTGTGCTCTTCGTATGTCGTTTCGTTCGAAATAACGAAACCACGTGTAACATACTCGTGGATCGGGTAACCTAGAACGAAGACGCATCGCGTGGATGTTGGCCCGCTATGCGACGATGACCGATGATGATGATGATGATGATATGATGATGATGATGATGTCGATGTCGACGACGACGACGATGAAGACGATGTGTAGCAACGATTCGTAACTAGTCTAGCCGAAGTTCGTTCAGAGGGGAACGCCGCCGGCTTCGAAGCCTCGATGTCGTGAGTCGGACACCCGTGCCGTCGCTAGAGTTTTTCAAACTCTGCTTCTGGATATTGGGACGAAAGACCGCTCGAGGACGACGACAGCCGTGCGTGCGTATCCCATCGAATTTTTTTTACACCACCTGAACGAGACTAAAGTTTCGTCTAGTTGATCGTCTACCGTCGCATAATGTATATTATATACCGTTCAGAGGGGACCGGCTGTCTATCCTCGTTGTCGTGAGTCGGACACCCGTGCCGTCGCTAGAGTTTTTCAAACTCTGCTTCTGGATATCGGGACGAAAGACCGCGCGAGGACGACGGATGCGAGTCCCATCGAATTTTTGACTTACACACTACCTGAACGAGACTTAAAGTTTCATATAATATACCGTTCAGAGGGGACCGGCTGTCTTTCCTCGTTGTCGTGAGTCGGACACCCGTGCCGTCGCTAGAGTTTTTCAAACTCTGCTTCTGGATATCGGGACGAAAGACCGCGCGAGGACGACGGATGCGAGTCCCATCGAATTTTTGATTTACACACTACCTGAACGAGACTTAAAGTTTCATCCAGTTTGTCGTCTATCATCTCATATATAATATACCGTTCAGAGGGGACCGGCTGTCTATCCTCGTTGTCGTGAGTCGGACACCCGTGCCGTCGCTAGAGTTTTTCAAACTCTGCTTCTGGATGTTGGGACGAAAGACCGCGCGAGGACGATGGATGCGTGTCCCATCGAATTTTTGATTTACAAGACACACACTACCTGAACGAGACTAAAGTTTCATCGAGTTTATCGTCGCATAACCCGTTCGGAGGGGACCGGCTGTCTATCCTCGTTGTCGTGAGTCGGACACCCGTGCCGTCGCTAGAGTTTTTCAAACTCTGCTTCTGGATATCGGGACGAAAGACCGCGCGAGGACGATGGCTGCGAGTCCCATCGAATTTTTGTTTTTTTTTTTTTTTTAAAGAAAAAACACCACCCGAACGGAGATGTGTTCTATCTTTCGTCGATTTTTCATGCTTTCAGTCGGTCGCGTGGTCGCCATCCGTTCGGAGGGGATCGCCGGCTTCGAAACCTCGATGTCGTGAGTCGGACACCCGTGCCGTCGCTAGAGTTTTTCAAACTCTGCTTCTGGATATTGGGACGAAAGACCGCTCGAGGCGGACGGCCGCGCGAATCCCATCGAATCTTTACTATCACCCGAACGATGGAGAGATGCACGCGCGCTGTTTCTTGAATAATTGGACGAGAGAGTAGAATCAAACACATATATAACATGGGCTAGCCACCGTGCTTACTCGTTCGCGAGATCGTGTGCTGTACAGAGGATTCAGAATCGGGTGTATATATCCCCGTCGTTTCCTGACGAACGGAGCTTCGATCTCGATGGTTGTTATATATCATAATGTACTTTACGCCCGGCCGGCGAACGCGCGTATCTTCGCGCGTTCGTCGTTTTCTTTTTTTTTCGAACGTTTTTGTGTCGTCAATCCTATGGCGACTTCTGCGCGTTCGATTCCCGTTGGTCGAACGTGACGGAACTCGGCTTCGCTAGAACCGAGAAGAGTACATTTGAGTATTGAACTGTTGTAAATTTATAAAAGATTACCCTGAACGGTGGATCACTTGGCTCGTGGGTCGATGAAGAACGCAGCTAATTGCGCGTCAACGTGTGAACTGCAGGACACATGAACATCGACATTTCGAACGCACATTGCGGTCCACGGATACAATTCCTGGACCACGCCTGGCTGAGGGTTGCTCACGTAAACCTAAGACTGCTTGCGTTGCGTATCGTTACTCTCCGTATCTGTCTCTCTCTGTCCCTTCTTGCCTTAACAACCCGCCGTCGTTCTTCTTTATATAAGAGAACGTTTCAGAGTCGGACGAAGGTACAAGAACGAGGATACGAATAAGAGCGGACGGAGAGAACATACGCGACGTACGAGCGATTGTTGGACGCTCGTCGGCGTTCGTCGCGGTCGTGCAGAGACCGTGCAAGTCGTACGCATGCTCGATATATAATCTATCGTGTTCACGGGAGACTACGAAACTCTACCTCTGTCTCTCTCTGTCCCTTCTTGCCTTGACAACCCGCCGTCGTTCTTCTTAAAAATTATAAGAGAACGTTTCAGAGTCGGACGAAGGTATACGAAGGGATACGAATAAGAGCGGAGAGAACCGGTCACGGACCTGCGTGAGTGCTCGCGGCGTCGTGAGTCGTCCTTACGAGGGCGACCGCCCGCTTATGCACCGCTTCGTGTATCGGTTATCGAACGTATATACTCGTAGTGTTCTCCTCGTGACCGATTTTTTTTTTCATATCAGGCGATATATGCTACGTTTGCCGGTGTTCGACGCACGAAGGTCCGCGCCCCCGACGTCGTCTTAAAAGAATATTATATTTGGCGAGACTGAGAGAGAAAGCAAATATGGGAACTCGGTCGAGAGAGGAGAGAAGAGAGAACCAAAAAAAAAAACCTAAACTCGATGGCGTGCGAAACTTTGCCATAATCTACCGTCTTTTCTTAAGACTCTCGTACAGCCCCAGGGATCGAATGCCCACTCCGTCTCTTCGCGAAAGCGACTGACAACAACGAGGACCGTCGCATCGATGGGTCGTCGTTGCGTTTTACACGCTCTGTGCTTTTTTACAAGCCCCGAAAGTATCAGCCGTAGATCCGGGAACGCACACGCGAGATTTCTTCGAGCGCTCTGACGACTTAGGGAGGTATGATCCCCAGCGTCGCGCGGAGATCGGAGAGTACACGTACTC
>NW_026099387.1:25000-35000 GCF_024542735.1 Bombus huntii
CGACGAAATCTAGTCGAAAGTAGCGATTTCACTTTATTTTTTTAAAAAATTTCACCCTCCGGACCAACGTGACCGGGACGTTGGAACTTAGAATTTTTTCGCCCCGTTACGAAAGTACCGAAAGTTCAACTCGAAATAACTCGCTAAAAAGCGTTATAACGTATCGAAATTTTGCGTGAAATCGTTACGTTTCGACGAAATCTAGTCGAAAGTAGCGATTTCACTTTATTTTTTTAAAAAATTTCACCCTCCGGACCAACGTGACCGGGACGTTGGAACTTAGAATTTTTTCGCCCCGTTACGAAAGTACCGAAAGTTCAACTCGAAATAACTCGGGAAAAAGTGTTATAAGGTATAGAAATTTTGTGTGAAATCGTTATGTTTCAACGAAATCTAGTCGAAAGTAGCGATTTCACTTTATTTTTTTGAAAAATTTCATCCTCCGGACCAACGTGACTGGGACGTTGGAACTTAGAATTTTTTCGCACCGCTACGAAAAGGCCGAAAGATCCCCTCCAAATAACTCGTTAAAAAGTGTTAGAAGGTATGAATATTTTACAAGAAATCGTTATAACTCGATAAAATACGTCGGGATTAAGCGTTTATATCGTCGGCAGACGGATATAAAAACGTTTGGACCGACACGACCGGTCGTTGGAACATAGAAAAATTCCGAGCCGGTACGTTGGGACTTAGAAAAATTCCGAGCGCGAAAAAGTTTTTTCGAGTTTATTCGTTAAAAAGCGTTACAAGGTATGAATTTTTTTGCATAAATCGACGTAACTCGACGAAATACGTCGGGATTAATGGTTTATTTCCGTCCGAGAACGATTTTTAAAAACGGACCTATGCGGCCGGTCGTTCGTACTTAGAAAATTTTCGGACCGAACACTCTTTTTCGATTAATTCGTTAAAAAGCGTTATAACGTACGAATATTTTTCAAGAAATCGTTATAACTCGATAAAATACGTCGGGATTAAGCGTTTATATCGTCGGCAGACGGATATAAAAACGTTTGGACCGACACGACCGGTCGTTGGAACATAGAAAAATTCCGAGCCGGTACGTTGGGACTTAGAAAAATTCCGAGGGCGAAAAAGTTTTTTCGAGTTTATTCGTTAAAAAGCGTTACAAGGTATGAATTTTTTTGCATAAATCGACGTAACTCGACGAAATACGTCGGGATTAATGGTTTATTTCCGTCCGAGAACGATTTTTAAAAACGGACCTATGCGGCCGGTCGTTCGTACTTAGAAAATTTTCGGACCGAACACTCTTTTTCGATTAATTCGTTAAAAAGCGTTATAACGTACGAATATTTTTCAAGAAATCGTTATAACTCGATAAAATACGTCGGGATTAAGCGTTTATATCGTCGGCAGACGGATATAAAAACGTTTGGACCGACACGACCGGTCGTTGGAACATAGAAAAATTCCGAGCCGGTACGTTGGGACTTAGAAAAATTCCGAGGGCGAAAAAGTTTTTTCGAGTTTATTCGTTAAAAAGCGTTACAAGGTATGAATTTTTTTGCATAAATCGACGTAACTCGACGAAATACGTCGGGATTAATGGTTTATTTCCGTCCGAGAACGATTTTTAAAAACGGACCTATGCGGCCGGTCGTTCGTACTTAGAAAATTTTCGGACCGAACACTCTTTTTCGATTAATTCGTTAAAAAGCGTTATAACGTACGAATATTTTTCAAGAAATCGTTATAACTCGATAAAATACGTCGGGATTAAGCGTTTATATCGTCGGCAGACGGATATAAAAACGTTTGGACCGACACGACCGGTCGTTGGAACATAGAAAAATTCCGAGCCGGTACGTTGGGACTTAGAAAAATTCCGAGGGCGAAAAAGTTTTTTCGAGTTTATTCGTTAAAAAGCGTTACAAGGTATGAATTTTTTTGCATAAATCGACGTAACTCGACGAAATACGTCGGGATTAATGGTTTATTTCCGTCCGAGAACGATTTTTAAAAACGGACCTATGCGGCCGGTCGTTCGTACTTAGAAAATTTTCGGACCGAACACTCTTTTTCGATTAATTCGTTAAAAAGCGTTATAACGTACGAATATTTTTCAAGAAATCGTTATAACTCGATAAAATACGTCGGGATTAAGCGTTTATATCGTCGGCAGACGGATATAAAAACGTTTGGACCGACACGACCGGTCGTTGGAACATAGAAAAATTCCGAGCCGGTACGTTGGGACTTAGAAAAATTCCGAGGGCGAAAAAGTTTTTTCGAGTTTATTCGTTAAAAAGCGTTACAAGGTATAAATTTTTTTACGGGAATCGTTCTATCTCTATTAGATACGTCGGGATTAAACATTTTTATCGATTTTTTCAAAAAATTAGCGTTCGTCGAACTGACACGACTGGGATATTTTTCTAATTTTTTCGTTAATTAACGTTACAAGGTATATATTTTTTTGCATATTTCTACTTATTTTAACGTATTGTAATTGATTATAAACTTATTTTTTGTCCGTATTCGATAAAAGAGTATGTTTACTGATGCAATTTTTCGGTGAAAAAAAAAATTAATTTTTTGGTAAAAATGCATTTCTATTATGTTAATAAAACGTCTGGTAATGTATTTCGATGGTTGGATATTGGCTTTGTATAGTAGTGATCGAGCGTTCGCGAGACTAAGTTCCAGCGTCCCTTCCGAACGGTACGTTGCTACGGAGGTTTTGCACCGTAAGCGCGCGGCCGCTAGCCCGGCCGGCGCCGGCCTTCCGGCTGGCGCTTTCGTATCTATAAGAGAGACGTCGAGCCGGACGGTTCGGTCGGAACAGCGTTGAGCGCGTGGCTATTCTACGGCCTCGGTTGAGAATTCAGTCACCGCTCCTCGAGTCTTAGTGTATTTTACGCTATTTCTCGACTGTTCCTCCGTTCTCGTTCTGGTTTTTTCTCTACACTGCTGCGCCGCGGGTCGCTGTCCTGGACGTAATGACCAAATATCGTGGCAAGGTTCCCCTGAGTCGGGAAGCTGGTGACCTGTGTGTACGTATTCTAACAAAAATTGTTAGATGCGTGTGTGCTTGTACTAACTGAGCATCGATTCATTCAAAAGAGTATAACCGTCTGCTTTCTATAAAAACTTCTGCTTTCGCAGAAGTATCCGATGAGGCGGTAGGAGCGTACTATCTTTGCGTAGTATGTCTTCTGCCGAAAATGTTCTACCGATTGAAAGAATATTCTTACGGTATGTCCAGCGCGACGCACTGGGATACGCGCTTGTTCGTTCAGCGTGAGGTGCGTATACGTGCTTTACCGCTAAGATATTCTAATAAGTCTTTTTACACGAAGACAGCATTATGGAAATGTTCCTTTAGAAGTACGATTCTAAACATTTTATATAAGACTATGAGAAAGAGAGAGAGAGAAGAGAGGAGGTGGAGTTGAGAATTACAAAGTGGCTGCGAGCGGCGTTCGAAGATTATTACTGAACTATGGGTGTATCTCGAACGTCGCTAGGAGATATATTTTATAGATATATCTATCTTAAGAACGAAAAGTCTCGTCGTACGGTGCTTACGTCCCACCTACGACACGAAGAGAACTTAAACGAAATTTATAAGAATTGTTATACGAATAAGATCCCTGGTTGATCCTGCCAGTAGTCATATGCTTGTCTCAAAGATTAAGCCATGCATGTCTCAGTACATGCCGCATTAAGGTGAAACCGCGAATGGCTCATTAAATCAGTTATGGTTTCTTAGATCATACCTACATTTACTTGGATAACTGTGGTAATTCTAGAGCTAATACATGCAAACAGATTCCGACCAGAGATGGTAGGAATGCTTTTATTAGATCAAAACCAATCGGTGGCGGATGGCTCGTCTGTCCGTCCATCGTTTGTTTTGGTGACTCTGAATAACTTTGTGCTGATCGCATGGTCATCTAGCACCGGCGACGCATCTTTCAAATGTCTGCCTTATCAACTGTCGATGGTAGGTTCTGCGCCTACCATGGTTGTAACGGGTAACGGGGAATCAGGGTTCGATTCCGGAGAGGGAGCCTGAGAAACAGCTACCACATCCAAGGAAGGCAGCAGGCGCGCAAATTACCCACTCCCGGCACGGGGAGGTAGTGACGAAAAATAACGATACGGGACTCATCCGAGGCCCCGTAATCGGAATGAGTACACTTTAAATCCTTTAACGAGGACCAATTGGAGGGCAAGTCTGGTGCCAGCAGCCGCGGTAATTCCAGCTCCAATAGCGTATATTAAAGTTGTTGCGGTTAAAAAGCTCGTAGTTGAATCTGTGTGTCACAGTGTCGGTTCACCGCTCGCGGTGTTTAACTGGCATTATGTGGTACGTCCTATCGGTGGGCTTAGCTCCTCGCGGGCGGTCCAACTAATATCCCATCGCGGTGCTCTTCACTGAGTGTCGAGGTGGGCCGATACGTTTACTTTGAACAAATTAGAGTGCTTAAAGCAGGCTACCTTCGCCTGAATACTGTGTGCATGGAATAATGGAATAGGACCTCGGTTCTATTTTGTTGGTTTTCGGAGCCCCGAGGTAATGATTAATAGGGACAGATGGGGGCATTCGTATTGCGACGTTAGAGGTGAAATTCTTGGATCGTCGCAAGACGGACAGAAGCGAAAGCATTTGCCAAAAATGTTTTCATTAATCAAGAACGAAAGTTAGAGGTTCGAAGGCGATCAGATACCGCCCTAGTTCTAACCATAAACGATGCCAGCCAGCGATCCGCCGAAGTTCCTCCGATGACTCGGCGGGCAGCTTCCGGGAAACCAAAGCTTTTGGGTTCCGGGGGAAGTATGGTTGCAAAGCTGAAACTTAAAGGAATTGACGGAAGGGCACCACCAGGAGTGGAGCCTGCGGCTTAATTTGACTCAACACGGGAAACCTCACCAGGCCCGGACACCGGAAGGATTGACAGATTGATAGCTCTTTCTTGATTCGGTGGGTGGTGGTGCATGGCCGTTCTTAGTTGGTGGAGCGATTTGTCTGGTTAATTCCGATAACGAACGAGACTCTAGCCTGCTAAATAGACGTAACTTATGGTATCTCGAAGGCCCCCGGCTTCGGTCGGTGGGTTTTTACTACCAACGTACAAACAAATCTTCTTAGAGGAACAGGCGGCTTCTAGCCGCACGAGATTGAGCAATAACAGGTCTGTGATGCCCTTAGATGTTCTGGGCCGCACGCGCGCTACACTGAAGGAATCAGCGTGTTTTCCCTGGCCGAAAGGCCCGGGTAACCCGCTGAACCTCCTTCGTGCTAGGGATTGGGGCTTGCAATTATTCCCCATGAACGAGGAATTCCCAGTAAGCGCGAGTCATAAGCTCGCGTTGATTACGTCCCTGCCCTTTGTACACACCGCCCGTCGCTACTACCGATTGAATGATTTAGTGAGGTCTTCGGACTGGTGCGCGGCCAATGTGATAAGCATTGCCGATGTTACCGGGAAGATGACCAAACTTGATCATTTAGAGGAAGTAAAAGTCGTAACAAGGTTTCCGTAGGTGAACCTGCGGAAGGATCATTAACGATACGATACCAAAAGAATTTGACTTGAACACATATAAAAACTATGAAATATATATCACAATGGTCGGTAAGGAGCCGTACTCCTCCTGTATCGACGAAAGTATATACGACGTATTAACAAGCTATATACTTTAACAAACGAAAACGCCAGGGAGCTTGGCAACCTCCGTTGGCACGAATAGAAATATTCTTAAGGAGGAGACGACCCTCCAGCTACGGAATTATACGAAGAGAAGGTGGCACTCTCTCTCGATCATCGGGATGAAGAGATATATATATACAAGTATAAAAACGAAATGCGAATGAAACTTATTCGAGGCGCCTGCGTGAGGTCGTAAACAGAAAGACCCGCCGTCTCCGAATAAAACATATAACATATAATATATATATATATATATGAAATTCTAATAAAAGGGAACTCTAGCTTCGAAAGAGCCAACAAAAGTTAAGGCTCGATATCAAACGAAAAAATTACGATGGAAACCAGGTGTAAAGAGAAATGCAGTCGTGGCGCCTGCGAGAGGCCGTACACAGAAAGACCCGCCGTCACGATCTCGTATTTCGTATTTGCATCGTGGAAACCGTACAAACGAAATATAAAAGTCCATGCAAACTAATAAGAAAATCTCTAAAGTGCCTCGTGTCGGAGTGATCATGCTCGCCTATTCTCTTCTATGTTTCGTGGTCTGTGTTGCGTTTGTTCTCCTCCTAGCAACGGGACATATCGAAGACTCCTCTTTGGGATCGAACGAAGCGTCTAGAACGAGTCGACGAGAGCGAAAGAACTTGTAGCGAGTCGCGCAGAGCGAAAGGATACCGATATACATCTTCGAAGGTTCTCTTCGAAGATCCATGGATACCTTCTGCGTCGACTTCTCTCGTCTCTTTCATCGAAACTCTCGTCGTTCTCGAAACGTGCTTCCTACCCAAAGGGCGTGTGCTCTTCGTATGTCGTTTCGTTCGAAATAACGAAACCACGTGTAACATACTCGTGGATCGGGTAACCTAGAACGAAGACGCATCGCGTGGATGTTGGCCCGCTATGCGACGATGACCGATGATGATGATGATGATGATATGATGATGATGATGATGTCGATGTCGACGACGACGACGATGAAGACGATGTGTAGCAACGATTCGTAACTAGTCTAGCCGAAGTTCGTTCAGAGGGGAACGCCGCCGGCTTCGAAGCCTCGATGTCGTGAGTCGGACACCCGTGCCGTCGCTAGAGTTTTTCAAACTCTGCTTCTGGATATTGGGACGAAAGACCGCTCGAGGACGACGACAGCCGTGCGTGCGTATCCCATCGAATTTTTTTTACACCACCTGAACGAGACTAAAGTTTCGTCTAGTTGATCGTCTACCGTCGCATAATGTATATTATATACCGTTCAGAGGGGACCGGCTGTCTATCCTCGTTGTCGTGAGTCGGACACCCGTGCCGTCGCTAGAGTTTTTCAAACTCTGCTTCTGGATATCGGGACGAAAGACCGCGCGAGGACGACGGATGCGAGTCCCATCGAATTTTTGACTTACACACTACCTGAACGAGACTTAAAGTTTCATATAATATACCGTTCAGAGGGGACCGGCTGTCTTTCCTCGTTGTCGTGAGTCGGACACCCGTGCCGTCGCTAGAGTTTTTCAAACTCTGCTTCTGGATATCGGGACGAAAGACCGCGCGAGGACGACGGATGCGAGTCCCATCGAATTTTTGATTTACACACTACCTGAACGAGACTTAAAGTTTCATCCAGTTTGTCGTCTATCATCTCATATATAATATACCGTTCAGAGGGGACCGGCTGTCTATCCTCGTTGTCGTGAGTCGGACACCCGTGCCGTCGCTAGAGTTTTTCAAACTCTGCTTCTGGATGTTGGGACGAAAGACCGCGCGAGGACGATGGATGCGTGTCCCATCGAATTTTTGATTTACAAGACACACACTACCTGAACGAGACTAAAGTTTCATCGAGTTTATCGTCGCATAACCCGTTCGGAGGGGACCGGCTGTCTATCCTCGTTGTCGTGAGTCGGACACCCGTGCCGTCGCTAGAGTTTTTCAAACTCTGCTTCTGGATATCGGGACGAAAGACCGCGCGAGGACGATGGCTGCGAGTCCCATCGAATTTTTGTTTTTTTTTTTTTTTTAAAGAAAAAACACCACCCGAACGGAGATGTGTTCTATCTTTCGTCGATTTTTCATGCTTTCAGTCGGTCGCGTGGTCGCCATCCGTTCGGAGGGGATCGCCGGCTTCGAAACCTCGATGTCGTGAGTCGGACACCCGTGCCGTCGCTAGAGTTTTTCAAACTCTGCTTCTGGATATTGGGACGAAAGACCGCTCGAGGCGGACGGCCGCGCGAATCCCATCGAATCTTTACTATCACCCGAACGATGGAGAGATGCACGCGCGCTGTTTCTTGAATAATTGGACGAGAGAGTAGAATCAAACACATATATAACATGGGCTAGCCACCGTGCTTACTCGTTCGCGAGATCGTGTGCTGTACAGAGGATTCAGAATCGGGTGTATATATCCCCGTCGTTTCCTGACGAACGGAGCTTCGATCTCGATGGTTGTTATATATCATAATGTACTTTACGCCCGGCCGGCGAACGCGCGTATCTTCGCGCGTTCGTCGTTTTCTTTTTTTTTCGAACGTTTTTGTGTCGTCAATCCTATGGCGACTTCTGCGCGTTCGATTCCCGTTGGTCGAACGTGACGGAACTCGGCTTCGCTAGAACCGAGAAGAGTACATTTGAGTATTGAACTGTTGTAAATTTATAAAAGATTACCCTGAACGGTGGATCACTTGGCTCGTGGGTCGATGAAGAACGCAGCTAATTGCGCGTCAACGTGTGAACTGCAGGACACATGAACATCGACATTTCGAACGCACATTGCGGTCCACGGATACAATTCCTGGACCACGCCTGGCTGAGGGTTGCTCACGTAAACCTAAGACTGCTTGCGTTGCGTATCGTTACTCTCCGTATCTGTCTCTCTCTGTCCCTTCTTGCCTTAACAACCCGCCGTCGTTCTTCTTTATATAAGAGAACGTTTCAGAGTCGGACGAAGGTACAAGAACGAGGATACGAATAAGAGCGGACGGAGAGAACATACGCGACGTACGAGCGATTGTTGGACGCTCGTCGGCGTTCGTCGCGGTCGTGCAGAGACCGTGCAAGTCGTACGCATGCTCGATATATAATCTATCGTGTTCACGGGAGACTACGAAACTCTACCTCTGTCTCTCTCTGTCCCTTCTTGCCTTGACAACCCGCCGTCGTTCTTCTTAAAAATTATAAGAGAACGTTTCAGAGTCGGACGAAGGTATACGAAGGGATACGAATAAGAGCGGAGAGAACCGGTCACGGACCTGCGTGAGTGCTCGCGGCGTCGTGAGTCGTCCTTACGAGGGCGACCGCCCGCTTATGCACCGCTTCGTGTATCGGTTATCGAACGTATATACTCGTAGTGTTCTCCTCGTGACCGATTTTTTTTTTCATATCAGGCGATATATGCTACGTTTGCCGGTGTTCGACGCACGAAGGTCCGCGCCCCCGACGTCGTCTTAAAAGAATATTATATTTGGCGAGACTGAGAGAGAAAGCAAATATGGGAACTCGGTCGAGAGAGGAGAGAAGAGAGAACCAAAAAAAAAAACCTAAACTCGATGGCGTGCGAAACTTTGCCATAATCTACCGTCTTTTCTTAAGACTCTCGTACAGCCCCAGGGATCGAATGCCCACTCCGTCTCTTCGCGAAAGCGACTGACAACAACGAGGACCGTCGCATCGATGGGTCGTCGTTGCGTTTTACACGCTCTGTGCTTTTTTACAAGCCCCGAAAGTATCAGCCGTAGATCCGGGAACGCACACGCGAGATTTCTTCGAGCGCTCTGACGACTTAGGGAGGTATGATCCCCAGCGTCGCGCGGAGATCGGAGAGTACACGTACTCGTATCGGGACGAATTTTCCCCGTCGTCGTGTATCTCTCTGCCCGCGCGCCTGGCTCCCGAAAAGCCACGTTCGTCGGAAATCTTACATATTATATATGTAACGCGTGTGCGAACTAGCGTGTGTCTAAGATCGGCTATACACGGGTGCTGCTGTAACTACAAGCTCGAGGTGTTTTCCGCAGCGTTTCTGTACCCGAGGAAGATGCGCATGTGAGTCCGTTACGAAGTTGTTCGTACGGTCGTCGTCGTCGGAGAGATCGTAGACGAGGAAGAAGACGATCCCCTTTGGCGAGGCTCGAGAAAAAAACTTTGAGAGAGACGAGGTATACACGCGCGTACGACTATGTCGTGCGCGCGTGTGATTTTTTTTTTATGGCAATTCGACGCTTCGAGAATAGAGAAAAGAGAGTGTTGGTCATCCCATGCCTCTTCGTCGTCTATCGCTGGACCGCGCATCCTAACGTCGCGCCGGTCGTCCAGTCCCCGAACAC
>NW_026099387.1:37500-45000 GCF_024542735.1 Bombus huntii
CCATTCGGGCCCTCGTAAGAGTGTTCGTCGGGGTAACCCAAAATGACCTGGAGACGCCGTCGGGAGATCCGGGAAGAGTTTTCTTTTCTGTATAAGCGTTCGAGTTCCCTGGAAACCTCTAGCAGGGAGATAGGGTTTGGAACGCGAAGAGCACCGCAGTTGCGGCGGTGTCCGGATCTTCCCCTCGGACCTTGAAAATCCAGGAGAGGGCCACGTGGAGGTGTCGCGCCGGTTCGTACCCATATCCGCAGCAGGTCTCCAAGGTAAAGAGCCTCTAGTCGATAGATTAATGTAGGTAAGGGAAGTCGGCAAATTGGATCCGTAACTTCGGAATAAGGATTGGCTCTGAGGAGCGGGGCGTGTCGGGCTTGGTCGGGAAGCGGGTTTGGCTGACGTGCCGGGCCTGGGCGAGCTGAACGGGACGCGGCGTATCTATCTCTCTCGGGAGTGGATATCGTCGCGCACCCCGGATCCGAGCTCGGTCCCGTGCCTTGGCCTCCCGCGGATCTTCCTTGCTGCGAGGCTTCCGCGGCGGTTCTACCGTCGCGGTCGTTCTCTTCGGCCGCCATTCAACGCTCAGCTCAGAACTGGCACGGACTAGGGGAATCCGACTGTCTAATTAAAACAAAGCATTGCGATGGCCCCCAAGGGTGTTGACGCAATGTGATTTCTGCCCAGTGCTCTGAATGTCAACGTGAAGAAATTCAAAAAAGCGCGGGTAAACGGCGGGAGTAACTATGACTCTCAGGTAGCCAAATGCCTCGTCATTGGACTAGTGACGTTACAAAGGCGGTGTGTCGCCGGGGCTTGGTTGTACTTGCTTTATAGCGATGTGCGGCCGGTCTCGGTGGCGCATCGCCTTATTTTTTTTTTTAAACCGTTTTCGTGTCATTATGCGAAACGGAAAGGTAAACAACAGCCCCGTCATCTGACTAGTGACGTATTAAAGAAAGCAATATGCCGCTAGCACCTGGCCGCGCGTGCTCGAAAAGCAATACGCCGCTGGGACTTGGCTGTGAGCGCCAGAAAGCAATACGCCGCTGGACTTAGCCGCGTTCGCCCAAAAACGATACGCCGCTGGGACTCTGGCGGATGAGCTGGAAGGTAGGCGCGGTCTGCCTATGCGTATGCTGGAAGAGCCGCGTGAGGGTGGCTGGTTGAGCGAAGCGATCTTGCTCGTTGTGTGGCGAGACGTTGAAAAACGGCTTGCCTCCGACGATGAAAGAGTCATAGTTGCTTGGGGGCAGGCAGGGCTTCGGCTCTGTCTGCTCAAGTCGCACTCCTACCTCCACGTGGTACCGCCGGTAACATACTCATTCGTGTCAGCGTGGGGAGTATCCCCCCGGACACCGAGTATGGCTAAAGGGAGTGCGGCGAAGCAGGAGCGAAAGACGACACCTAAAATCGGCTTGCCGATTCAACGGTGATTTCACCGTGAAAGGAATGGAGTTATCTCCATCAAAGGAACTCGTTCCTTGGTTATTTTTCTTGGCACGACTTGGCAGTTATAAGGTTATGAGCTGGACATAATCGGAAGTAAAATAAAAATAATAAAATTAAGAAAATATCATGGTAAATCGAAACTCTGATAGAGCCTCGGACGTGGCGTCTCTCGGTCCCGGAGGCGCCGCGGCGGATTCTTCCGCTCTGGAGGGGACTTCTGTTGACGACCCGGCTACATCCCCGGACACGAATGAAATAATGGTACCGATCGTGGGTGACCAGGTCGCCTGCCCTGTCTGCCAGAAAAGGGAAATCGACCTTTTCTTTTTGTCGTTATCAGACCTAGGGCGGCACCTGGAACAACATCACGTGACAGCCCGCATCCAATGGAGATGCAAAGACTGTGGGAAAGGCTTCCCGAAGCTTCATGGGGCCAGATGTCACCTGCCTCACTGTAGAGGCACGAGTCAGAGTGCTGGCGGCTCGCACAGATGCGAAACCTGCTCCATGAGTTTTGGGACGCTTAGAGGGCTGTCTACCCACGAGCGGCATGCGCACCCTGCCGTAAGAAACGTCAAAAGAAGGGGAACGGACCCCCCTGAGAAAAAATGGACGTTGGAGGAGTTGGCCCAATTAAGGGAACTTTGTGAGACCTATAAGGACCACAAATTCCCCAATAAAATGATAAGCGAGATCCTCACCAGCAAGACGATCGACCAAATCAGGTATCAGCGAAAGAAGCTGAGACTGATTGGTGAGGAAACAGAGCCAACTCAGGTGACAGAGGGAGGGTGCGATCCCGTTGATCCAGGCAATGCGTGTTTTGAAGAGCCTGGAATCAGCGGTTCAGAATATCAAGAGTGGAAACTCCAATTGGAGTCCGCTATTTCGACACAAGTCGAGGTGCCACCTGTTTTAAGGTGGGTCCACACTCGACTGATGACTATCTGGGTCTCTCTCAAGGGAAATAGGGAAGCCCTTGAGAGCGCTATAAATGAATTTATAAAATGCACGCTCTATGGAGCTTTACAAGAAATTAATAAAAACAAAAAGAGGGCAAGAAACGAAAACAAAAAACGGATTGCACACCAAAATAGCAATAGAGAGAACAGAAACGCTAGAAAGAGATACTCCTTCGCACGTTGCCAGGAGTTGTTCACTGAAAATCCAAAGAGGTTGGCTGATGCTGTTGTAAACGATGATCAGGCCTTCCTCCAACCGGCTAGGGATCCACCTAGTGCTGAGGAAGTGAAGGGACTCTACGAGGATCTATGGGGCCAGACAGGACCTGTCGAAGTCCCTGTCCCAGGAGGTAGAGCCCCCGAGCTGTCCTTATGCGAAATCTTCCCGCCAATTGCTGTTGAGGATGTGGCGGAGAAACTAAGCAAAATAAGAATGAAGGCTGCGGCAGGACCGGATGGTTTCCAGAAGGAACACCTTCTGATCCCCGGCCTGCCTATAATATTAACTAAGCTATACAACATCTTGATTTATTATTCCTATTTTCCTCCTATATGGAAGGAAAATAGAACAACATTAATTCCAAAAGCAAACAAGAATAGCAGCCTGGTCGAGAATTGGAGGCCAATAACTATTGGCCCCATTCTCGGCCGTATTTTCTCCTCCATTATTGACGGGAGGATAAGAAGGGGCATTGTATTGAATCCAAGGCAGAAAGGATTCACCGCCGAGAGCGGCTGTAAAATTAACATAGACCTGTTGAGCGCTGCCTTGGATCATAGTAAGAAAAAGAAAGGCGGGATATTCACAATAGTGGATATCTCAAAAGCCTTTGATACAGTGCCTCATTCGGCAATTGTTCCCTGCCTGAGGAGGAAGGGAGTGCCGACCCCCATTACCGACTTGATTGGTTGTATGTATAGTGAGGGCAAGACAACGATCAAGACTAAAAATAATATGGGGGTCGAGATTACGATCCTCAGGGGAGTTAAGCAGGGCGACCCTCTGTCGCCGCTGCTATTCAATCTGTGCTTGGAGCCACTGCTGGATTTGATCGAGAATCAAACCAGGGGGATAAACATAAATGATTCACGGACGATCCCTGTACTGGCTTTCGCTGACGACGTAGTATTGCTCGGCGCCGATATCGGGGAAGCGCAGCGCCAAGTGGATATGCTCAACGAGTATCTGAATGGCCTCGGTATGACCATCTCCCGGGACAAAAGTCAGATATTTCAAATAGTCGCAGAAAGACGAACTTGGTTCGTTAAAGAACCAAAAGTTAAACTTGGGAATAACACCATCCCAACGATCGATCCCGACGAGGCCTTCAGGTACCTAGGTGCCAAAATGGGGCCATGGAAGGGCATACACTGTGGCGTAATTGTTCCCGAGCTGCTGAGTGTGGTGAGGAGGGTTAGAAAGCTCTCTCTCAAACCATGCCAGAAGCTAGAATTGATCATAAAGTACATCTTTCCCCGATATATCTATAACCTTCTCGTAAACCCGCCGAGCGACTGCGTTTTAAGATTGCTGGACAGCGAAGTCAGACAGGAAATAAAGGCCATATTTCACCTTACGCCTTCAACGGCCACTGGTTTTTTCTATGCCCCCAAATCCTGGGGCGGTTTGGGGCTGCCAAGATTTGAACACATCGTCAAACTTGGCACCCTTAAAAGTGCTATTAAAATGAAAAGCTCGATCGATCCGGCGGTGTCCAGCCTGATTGATGAGAAATGTAACGATAAACTTAAGAAAATGGCCAACTCGCTGAGGATCAATTGGCCAGCCTCAGTAGAAGACATTGAAAGGGCCCGAAAGAGATTAAAAGCAGAACATACTAAGCAATGGGCAGAACTGAGAAGTCAGGGGCAGGGCGTACCTGACTTCTCGAGAAACAAAACTGGCAACGTGTGGCTTGAGGAATACGAACTGCTCAGGCCATCGAGATTTATAGATGCCCTCAAACTCAGGACCAATACCGTTGGAACAAGAACAGTACTGGCACGGGTCGACAAAAATTTGGACATTAACTGTAGAAAATGTCGAGCCCAGCCCGAGACACTTGGACATATACTCGGGCTGTGCCAGTACACGAAGGGCCTGAGGATGAAGCGGCATGATGAGGCAAAAATGACCCTTGCCGAAAGTTTACGAGCTAAAAATGAAGTTTTCGTTGAACCTACGCTCCGGGTGGGAGGTGATCTTTTCAAGCCGGACCTCGTAATCAAAAACGAGGAAAGGGTTCTCGTGGTCGACGTTACCGTCCGCTACGAGAATAAGGATTACCTCTCGCGAGCGGAGAAAGAAAAGGTCAACAAGTATCAACCGTGCCTCGAACACCTGAAGGCAAGATTCAATGTCGGCAAGGGTGAAGTAATACCGGTGGTCTTGGGCAGCCGTGGCACCATTACGCCTTCCACGGAGTATAACCTCAAGCGATTGGGTATCGGAAATAAAACAATAAAGACGCTTGTTATGAATGTCCTGAGAAGCTCCATAGAGATGTGTAACATATTTTTAGACACATAAAAGTAGACCCAGCTTTTAACATTATTTATTTATTTATTTATTTATTTATTTATTCAATATCATTTATTTATTAACTCATTACGTCCAAGCAATAAGTCAAATTTGCTGTAACCTTCGGGTTACAAAGCAAATATATTATATTTTATGTCCCTACGAGGGGGATAAACCTCGGAAGTATGGTCCTCGTATCGAGGACCACAGATTTTAGCCAAATGCCTCGTCATCTAATTAGTGACGTTACAAAGGCGGTGTGTCGCCGGGGCTTGGTTGTACTTGCTTTATAGCGATGTGCGGCCGGTCTCGGTGGCGCATCGCCTTATTTTTTTAAACC
Organism: Bombus huntii; assembly: GCF_024542735.1. Taxonomy (NCBI): domain Eukaryota; kingdom Metazoa; phylum Arthropoda; class Insecta; order Hymenoptera; family Apidae; genus Bombus; species Bombus huntii. The sequence goes on from NW_026099387.1 coordinate 42,767, forward strand.
GTTTTCGTGTCATTATGCGAAACGGAAAGGTAAACAACAGCCCCGTCATCTGACTAGTGACGTATTGAAGAAAGCAATATGCCGCTGGCACCTGGCCGCGCGTGCTCGAAAAGCAATACGCCGCTGGGACTTGGCTGTGAGCGCCAGAAAGCAATACGCCGCTGGACTTAGCCGCGTTCGCCCAAAAACGATACGCCGCTGGGACTCTGGCGGATGAGCTGGAAGGTAGGCGCGGTCTGCCTATGCGTATGCTGGAAGAGCCGCGTGAGGGTGGCTGGTTGAGCGAAGCGATCTTGCTCGTTGCGTGGCGAGACGTTGAAAAACGGCTTGCCTCCGACGATGAAAGAGTCATAGTTGCTTGGGGGCAGGCAGGGCTTCGGCTCTGTCTGCTCAAGTCGCACTCCTACCTCCACGTGGTACCGCCGGTAACATACTCATTCGTGTCAGCGTGGGGAGTATCCCCCCGGACACCGAGTATGGCTAAAGGGAGTGCGGCGAAGCAGGAGCGAAAGACGACACCTAAAATCGGCTTGCCGATTCAACGGTGATTTCACCGTGAAAGGAATGGAGTTATCTCCATCAAAGGAACTCGTTCCTTGGTTATTTTTCTTGGCACGACTTGGCAGTTATAAGGTTATGAGCTGGACATAATCGGAAGTAAAATAAAAATAATAAAATTAAGAAAATATCATGGTAAATCGAAACTCTGATAGAGCCTCGGACGTGGCGTCTCTCGGTCCCGGAGGCGCCGCGGCGGATTCTTCCGCTCTGGAGGGGACCTCTGTTGACGACCCGGCTACATCCCCGGACACGAACGAAATAATGGTACCGATCGTGGGTGACCAGGTTGCCTGCCCTGTCTGCCAGAAAAGGGAAATCGACCTTTTCTTTTTGTCGTTATCGGACCTAGGGCGGCACCTGGAACAACATCATGTGACAGCCCGCATCCAATGGAGATGCAAAGACTGTGGGAAAGGCTTCCCGAAGCTTCATGGGGCCAGATGTCACCTGCCTCACTGTAGAGGCACGAGTCAGAGTGCTGGCGGCTCGCACAGATGCGAAACCTGCTCCATGAGTTTTGGGACGCTTAGAGGGCTGTCTACCCACGAGCGGCATGCGCACCCTGCCGTAAGAAACGTCAAAAGAAGGGGAACGGACCCCCCTGAGAAAAAATGGACGTTGGAGGAGTTGGCCCAATTAAGGGAACTTTGTGAGACCTATAAGGACCACAAATTCCCCAATAAAATGATAAGCGAGATCCTCACCAGCAAGACGATCGACCAAATCAGGTATCAGCGAAAGAAGCTGAGACTGATTGGTGAGGAAACAGAGCCAACTCAGGTGACAGAGGGAGGGTGCGATCCCGTTGATCCAGGCAATGCGTGTTTTGAAGAGTCTGGAATCAGCGGTTCAGAATATCAAGAGTGGAAACTCCAATTGGAGTCCGCTATTTCGACACAAGTCGAGGTGCCACCTGTTTTAAGGTGGGTCCACACTCGACTGATGAGTATCTGGGTCTCTCTCAAGGGAAATAGGGAAGCCCTTGAGAGCGCTATAAATGATTTTATAAAATGCACGCTCTATGGAGCTTTACAAGAAATTAATAAAAACAAAAAGAGGGCAAGAAACGAAAACAATAGACGGATTGCACACCAAAATAGCAATAGAAAGAACAGAAACGCTAGAAAGAGATACTCCTTTGCACGTTGCCAGGAGTTGTTCACTGAAAATCCAAAGAGGTTGGCTGATGCTGTTATAAATGATGATCAGGCCTTCCTCCAACCGGCTAGGGATCCACCTAGTGCTGAGGAAGTGAAGGGACTCTACGAGGATCTATGGGGCCAGACAGGACCTGTCGAAGTCCCTGTCCCAGGAGGTAGAGCCCCCGAGCTGTCCTTATGCGAAATCTTCCCGCCAATTGCTGTTGAGGATGTGGCGGAGAAACTAAGCAAAATAAGAATGAAGGCTGCGGCAGGACCGGATGGTTTTCAGAAGGAACACCTTCTGATCCCCGGCCTGCCTATAATATTAACTAAGCTATACAACATCTTGATTTATTATTCCTATTTTCCTCCTATATGGAAGGAAAATAGAACAACATTAATTCCAAAAGCAAATAAGAATAGCAGCCTGGTCGAGAATTGGAGGCCAATAACTATTGGCCCCATTCTCGGCCGTATTTTCTCCTCCATTATTGACGGGAGGATAAGAAGGGGCATTGTATTGAATCCAAG
>NW_026099387.1:50000-62500 GCF_024542735.1 Bombus huntii
GATCCCAAGCGTTCGAACGAAGATTTCGATGAAATCGAAGAACGAACGCTAAAGGGATTGGTTTTGGGTTGGGCTACTTTTTTTTTCGAGCGAGCGGAGCGAGCGAGCAACGCGTAAGAGCGTATCGTTGCGTCGCAGGGACTTTGAAATATTCGCCACTGTTCGAACGTTCGAGTCGAAATAACTCGAGAAAAAGCGTTATAACGCATCGAAATTATCAGTGAAATCGTTACGTATCGACGAAATCTAGTCGAAAGTAGCGATTTCACTTTATTTTTTTAAAAAATTTCATCCTCCGGACCAACGTGACCGGGACGTTGGAACTTAGAATTTTTTCGCACCGCTACGAAAGTACCGAAAGTTCAACTCGAAATAACTCGCCAAAAAGCGTTATAACGTATCGAAATTTTGCGTGAAATCGTTACGTTTCGACGAAATCTAGTCGAAAGTAGCGATTTCACTTTATTTTTTTAAAAAATTTCATCCTCCGGACCAACGTGACCGGGACGTTGGAACTTAGAATTTTTTCGCACCGTTACGAAAGTACCGAAAGTTCAACTCGAAATAACTCGCCAAAAAGCGTTATAACGTATCGAAATTTTGCGTGAAATCGTTACGTTTCGACGAAATCTAGTCGAAAGTAGCGATTTCACTTTATTTTTTTAAAAAATTTCATCCTCCGGACCAACGTGACCGGGACGTTGGAACTTAGAATTTTTTCGCACCGTTACGAAAGTACCGAAAGTTCAACTCGAAATAACTCGCCAAAAAGCGTTATAACGTATCGAAATTTTGTGTGAAATCGTTACGTATCGACGAAATCTAGTCGAACGTAACGATTTCACTTTATTTTTTTAAAAAATTTCATCCTCCGGACCAACGTGACCGGGACGTTGGAACTTAGAATTTTTTCGCACCGCTACGAAAAGGCCGAAAGATCCCCTCCAAATAACTCGTTAAAAAGTGTTAGAAGGTACGAATATTTTTCAAGAAATCGTTATAACTCGATAAAATACGTCGGGATTAAGCGTTTATATCGTCGGCAGACGGATATAAAAACGTTTGGACCGACACGACCGGTCGTTGGAACATAGAAAAATTCCGAGCCGGTACGTTGGGACTTAGAAAAATTCCGAGCGCGAAAAAGTTTTTTCGAGTTTATTCGTTAAAAAGCGTTACAAGGTATGAATTTTTTTGCATAAATCGACGTAACTCGACGAAATACGTCGGGATTAATGGTTTATTTCCGTCCGAGAACGATTTTTAAAAACGGACCTATGCGGCCGGTCGTTCGTACTTAGAAAATTTTCGGACCGAACACTCTTTTTCGATTAATTCGTTAAAAAGCGTTATAACGTACGAATATTTTTCAAGAAATCGTTATAACTCGATAAAATACGTCGGGATTAAGCGTTTATATCGTCGGCAGACGGATATAAAAACGTTTGGACCGACACGACCGGTCGTTGGAACATAGAAAAATTCCGAGCCGGTACGTTGGGACTTAGAAAAATTCCGAGCGCGAAAAAGTTTTTTCGAGTTTATTCGTTAAAAAGCGTTACAAGGTATGAATTTTTTTGCATAAATCGACGTAACTCGACGAAATACGTCGGGATTAATGGTTTATTTCCGTCCGAGAACGATTTTTAAAAACGGACCTATGCGGCCGGTCGTTCGTACTTAGAAAATTTTCGGACCGAACACTCTTTTTCGATTAATTCGTTAAAAAGCGTTATAACGTACGAATATTTTTCAAGAAATCGTTATAACTCGATAAAATACGTCGGGATTAAGCGTTTATATCGTCGGCAGACGGATATAAAAACGTTTGGACCGACACGACCGGTCGTTGGAACATAGAAAAATTCCGAGCCGGTACGTTGGGACTTAGAAAAATTCCGAGCGCGAAAAAGTTTTTTCGAGTTTATTCGTTAAAAAGCGTTACAAGGTATGAATTTTTTTGCATAAATCGACGTAACTCGACGAAATACGTCGGGATTAATGGTTTATTTCCGTCCGAGAACGATTTTTAAAAACGGACCTATGCGGCCGGTCGTTCGTACTTAGAAAATTTTCGGACCGAACACTCTTTTTCGATTAATTCGTTAAAAAGCGTTATAACGTACGAATATTTTTCAAGAAATCGTTATAACTCGATAAAATACGTCGGGATTAAGCGTTTATATCGTCGGCAGACGGATATAAAAACGTTTGGACCGACACGACCGGTCGTTGGAACATAGAAAAATTCCGAGCCGGTACGTTGGGACTTAGAAAAATTCCGAGCGCGAAAAAGTTTTTTCGAGTTTATTCGTTAAAAAGCGTTACAAGGTATGAATTTTTTTGCATAAATCGACGTAACTCGACGAAATACGTCGGGATTAATGGTTTATTTCCGTCCGAGAACGATTTTTAAAAACGGACCTATGCGGCCGGTCGTTCGTACTTAGAAAATTTTCGGACCGAACACTCTTTTTCGATTAATTCGTTAAAAAGCGTTATAACGTACGAATATTTTTCAAGAAATCGTTATAACTCGATAAAATACGTCGGGATTAAGCGTTTATATCGTCGGCAGACGGATATAAAAACGTTTGGACCGACACGACCGGTCGTTGGAACATAGAAAAATTCCGAGCCGGTACGTTGGGACTTAGAAAAATTCCGAGGGCGAAAAAGTTTTTTCGAGTTTATTCGTTAAAAAGCGTTACAAGGTATGAATTTTTTTGCATAAATCGACGTAACTCGACGAAATACGTCGGGATTAATGGTTTATTTCCGTCCGAGAACGATTTTTAAAAACGGACCTATGCGGCCGGTCGTTCGTACTTAGAAAATTTTCGGACCGAACACTCTTTTTCGATTAATTCGTTAAAAAGCGTTATAACGTACGAATATTTTTCAAGAAATCGTTATAACTCGATAAAATACGTCGGGATTAAGCGTTTATATCGTCGGCAGACGGATATAAAAACGTTTGGACCGACACGACCGGTCGTTGGAACATAGAAAAATTCCGAGCCGGTACGTTGGGACTTAGAAAAATTCCGAGGGCGAAAAAGTTTTTTCGAGTTTATTCGTTAAAAAGCGTTACAAGGTATGAATTTTTTTGCATAAATCGACGTAACTCGACGAAATACGTCGGGATTAATGGTTTATTTCCGTCCGAGAACGATTTTTAAAAACGGACCTATGCGGCCGGTCGTTCGTACTTAGAAAATTTTCGGACCGAACACTCTTTTTCGATTAATTCGTTAAAAAGCGTTATAACGTACGAATATTTTTCAAGAAATCGTTATAACTCGATAAAATACGTCGGGATTAAGCGTTTATATCGTCGGCAGACGGATATAAAAACGTTTGGACCGACACGACCGGTCGTTGGAACATAGAAAAATTCCGAGCCGGTACGTTGGGACTTAGAAAAATTCCGAGGGCGAAAAAGTTTTTTCGAGTTTATTCGTTAAAAAGCGTTACAAGGTATGAATTTTTTTGCATAAATCGACGTAACTCGACGAAATACGTCGGGATTAATGGTTTATTTCCGTCCGAGAACGATTTTTAAAAACGGACCTATGCGGCCGGTCGTTCGTACTTAGAAAATTTTCGGACCGAACACTCTTTTTCGATTAATTCGTTAAAAAGCGTTATAACGTACGAATATTTTTCAAGAAATCGTTATAACTCGATAAAATACGTCGGGATTAAGCGTTTATATCGTCGGCAGACGGATATAAAAACGTTTGGACCGACACGACCGGTCGTTGGAACATAGAAAAATTCCGAGCCGGTACGTTGGGACTTAGAAAAATTCCGAGGGCGAAAAAGTTTTTTCGAGTTTATTCGTTAAAAAGCGTTACAAGGTATGAATTTTTTTGCATAAATCGACGTAACTCGACGAAATACGTCGGGATTAATGGTTTATTTCCGTCCGAGAACGATTTTTAAAAACGGACCTATGCGGCCGGTCGTTCGTACTTAGAAAATTTTCGGACCGAACACTCTTTTTCGATTAATTCGTTAAAAAGCGTTATAACGTACGAATATTTTTCAAGAAATCGTTATAACTCGATAAAATACGTCGGGATTAAGCGTTTATATCGTCGGCAGACGGATATAAAAACGTTTGGACCGACACGACCGGTCGTTGGAACATAGAAAAATTCCGAGCCGGTACGTTGGGACTTAGAAAAATTCCGAGCGCGAAAAAGTTTTTTCGAGTTTATTCGTTAAAAAGCGTTACAAGGTATGAATTTTTTTGCATAAATCGACGTAACTCGACGAAATACGTCGGGATTAATGGTTTATTTCCGTCCGAGAACGATTTTTAAAAACGGACCTATGCGGCCGGTCGTTCGTACTTAGAAAATTTTCGGACCGAACACTCTTTTTCGATTAATTCGTTAAAAAGCGTTATAACGTACGAATATTTTTCAAGAAATCGTTATAACTCGATAAAATACGTCGGGATTAAGCGTTTATATCGTCGGCAGACGGATATAAAAACGTTTGGACCGACACGACCGGTCGTTGGAACATAGAAAAATTCCGAGCCGGTACGTTGGGACTTAGAAAAATTCCGAGCGCGAAAAAGTTTTTTCGAGTTTATTCGTTAAAAAGCGTTACAAGGTATGAATTTTTTTGCATAAATCGACGTAACTCGACGAAATACGTCGGGATTAATGGTTTATTTCCGTCCGAGAACGATTTTTAAAAACGGACCTATGCGGCCGGTCGTTCGTACTTAGAAAATTTTCGGACCGAACACTCTTTTTCGATTAATTCGTTAAAAAGCGTTATAACGTACGAATATTTTTCAAGAAATCGTTATAACTCGATAAAATACGTCGGGATTAAGCGTTTATATCGTCGGCAGACGGATATAAAAACGTTTGGACCGACACGACCGGTCGTTGGAACATAGAAAAATTCCGAGCCGGTACGTTGGGACTTAGAAAAATTCCGAGCGCGAAAAAGTTTTTTCGAGTTTATTCGTTAAAAAGCGTTACAAGGTATGAATTTTTTTGCATAAATCGACGTAACTCGACGAAATACGTCGGGATTAATGGTTTATTTCCGTCCGAGAACGATTTTTAAAAACGGACCTATGCGGCCGGTCGTTCGTACTTAGAAAATTTTCGGACCGAACACTCTTTTTCGATTAATTCGTTAAAAAGCGTTATAACGTACGAATATTTTTCAAGAAATCGTTATAACTCGATAAAATACGTCGGGATTAAGCGTTTATATCGTCGGCAGACGGATATAAAAACGTTTGGACCGACACGACCGGTCGTTGGAACATAGAAAAATTCCGAGCCGGTACGTTGGGACTTAGAAAAATTCCGAGGGCGAAAAAGTTTTTTCGAGTTTATTCGTTAAAAAGCGTTACAAGGTATGAATTTTTTTGCATAAATCGACGTAACTCGACGAAATACGTCGGGATTAATGGTTTATTTCCGTCCGAGAACGATTTTTAAAAACGGACCTATGCGGCCGGTCGTTCGTACTTAGAAAATTTTCGGACCGAACACTCTTTTTCGATTAATTCGTTAAAAAGCGTTATAACGTACGAATATTTTTCAAGAAATCGTTATAACTCGATAAAATACGTCGGGATTAAGCGTTTATATCGTCGGCAGACGGATATAAAAACGTTTGGACCGACACGACCGGTCGTTGGAACATAGAAAAATTCCGAGCCGGTACGTTGGGACTTAGAAAAATTCCGAGGGCGAAAAAGTTTTTTCGAGTTTATTCGTTTAAAAGCGTTACAAGGTATGAATTTTTTTACGGGAATCGTTCTATCTCTATTAAATACGTCGGGATTAAACATTTTTATCGATTTTTTCAAAAAATTAGCGTTCGTCGAACTGACACGACTGGGATATTTTTCTAATTTTTTCGTTAATTAACGTTACAAGGTATATATTTTTTTGCATATTTCTACTTATTTTAACGTATTGTAATTGATTATAAACTTATTTTTTGTCCGTATTCGATAAAAGAGTATGTTTACTGATGCAATTTTTCGGTGAAAAAAAAAATTAATTTTTTGGTAAAAATGCATTTCTATTATGTTAATAAAACGTCTGGTAATGTATTTCGATGGTTGGATATTGGCTTTGTATAGTAGTGATCGAGCGTTCGCGAGACTAAGTTCCAGCGTCCCTTCCGAACGGTACGTTGCTACGGAGGTTTTGCACCGTAAGCGCGCGGCCGCTAGCCCGGCCGGCGCCGGCCTTCCGGCTGGCGCTTTCGTATCTATAAGAGAGACGTCGAGCCGGACGGTTCGGTCGGAACAGCGTTGAGCGCGTGGCTATTCTACGGCCTCGGTTGAGAATTCAGTCACCGCTCCTCGAGTCTTAGTGTATTTTACGCTATTTCTCGACTGTTCCTCCGTTCTCGTTCTGGTTTTTTCTCTACACTGCTGCGCCGCGGGTCGCTGTCCTGGACGTAATGACCAAATATCGTGGCAAGGTTCCCCTGAGTCGGGAAGCTGGTGACCTGTGTGTACGTATTCTAACAAAAATTGTTAGATGCGTGTGTGCTTGTACTAACTGAGCATCGATTCATTCAAAAGAGTATAACCGTCTGCTTTCTATAAAAACTTCTGCTTTCGCAGAAGTATCCGATGAGGCGGTAGGAGCGTACTATCTTTGCGTAGTATGTCTTCTGCCGAAAATGTTCTACCGATTGAAAGAATATTCTTACGGTATGTCCAGCGCGACGCACTGGGATACGCGCTTGTTCGTTCAGCGTGAGGTGCGTATACGTGCTTTACCGCTAAGATATTCTAATAAGTCTTTTTACACGAAGACAGCATTATGGAAATGTTCCTTTAGAAGTACGATTCTAAACATTTTATATAAGACTATGAGAGAGAGAGAGAGAGAGAAGAGAGGAGGTGGAGTTGAGAATTACAAAGTGGCTGCGAGCGGCGTTCGAAGATTATTACTGAACTATGGGTGTATCTCGAACGTCGCTAGGAGATATATTTTATAGATATATCTATCTTAAGAACGAAAAGTCTCGTCGTACGGTGCTTACGTCCCACCTACGACACGAAGAGAACTTAAACGAAATTTATAAGAATTGTTATACGAATAAGATCCCTGGTTGATCCTGCCAGTAGTCATATGCTTGTCTCAAAGATTAAGCCATGCATGTCTCAGTACATGCCGCATTAAGGTGAAACCGCGAATGGCTCATTAAATCAGTTATGGTTTCTTAGATCATACCTACATTTACTTGGATAACTGTGGTAATTCTAGAGCTAATACATGCAAACAGATTCCGACCAGAGATGGTAGGAATGCTTTTATTAGATCAAAACCAATCGGTGGCGGATGGCTCGTCTGTCCGTCCATCGTTTGTTTTGGTGACTCTGAATAACTTTGTGCTGATCGCATGGTCATCTAGCACCGGCGACGCATCTTTCAAATGTCTGCCTTATCAACTGTCGATGGTAGGTTCTGCGCCTACCATGGTTGTAACGGGTAACGGGGAATCAGGGTTCGATTCCGGAGAGGGAGCCTGAGAAACAGCTACCACATCCAAGGAAGGCAGCAGGCGCGCAAATTACCCACTCCCGGCACGGGGAGGTAGTGACGAAAAATAACGATACGGGACTCATCCGAGGCCCCGTAATCGGAATGAGTACACTTTAAATCCTTTAACGAGGACCAATTGGAGGGCAAGTCTGGTGCCAGCAGCCGCGGTAATTCCAGCTCCAATAGCGTATATTAAAGTTGTTGCGGTTAAAAAGCTCGTAGTTGAATCTGTGTGTCACAGTGTCGGTTCACCGCTCGCGGTGTTTAACTGGCATTATGTGGTACGTCCTATCGGTGGGCTTAGCTCCTCGCGGGCGGTCCAACTAATATCCCATCGCGGTGCTCTTCACTGAGTGTCGAGGTGGGCCGATACGTTTACTTTGAACAAATTAGAGTGCTTAAAGCAGGCTACCTTCGCCTGAATACTGTGTGCATGGAATAATGGAATAGGACCTCGGTTCTATTTTGTTGGTTTTCGGAGCCCCGAGGTAATGATTAATAGGGACAGATGGGGGCATTCGTATTGCGACGTTAGAGGTGAAATTCTTGGATCGTCGCAAGACGGACAGAAGCGAAAGCATTTGCCAAAAATGTTTTCATTAATCAAGAACGAAAGTTAGAGGTTCGAAGGCGATCAGATACCGCCCTAGTTCTAACCATAAACGATGCCAGCCAGCGATCCGCCGAAGTTCCTCCGATGACTCGGCGGGCAGCTTCCGGGAAACCAAAGCTTTTGGGTTCCGGGGGAAGTATGGTTGCAAAGCTGAAACTTAAAGGAATTGACGGAAGGGCACCACCAGGAGTGGAGCCTGCGGCTTAATTTGACTCAACACGGGAAACCTCACCAGGCCCGGACACCGGAAGGATTGACAGATTGATAGCTCTTTCTTGATTCGGTGGGTGGTGGTGCATGGCCGTTCTTAGTTGGTGGAGCGATTTGTCTGGTTAATTCCGATAACGAACGAGACTCTAGCCTGCTAAATAGACGTAACTTATGGTATCTCGAAGGCCCCCGGCTTCGGTCGGTGGGTTTTTACTACCAACGTACAAACAAATCTTCTTAGAGGAACAGGCGGCTTCTAGCCGCACGAGATTGAGCAATAACAGGTCTGTGATGCCCTTAGATGTTCTGGGCCGCACGCGCGCTACACTGAAGGAATCAGCGTGTTTTCCCTGGCCGAAAGGCCCGGGTAACCCGCTGAACCTCCTTCGTGCTAGGGATTGGGGCTTGCAATTATTCCCCATGAACGAGGAATTCCCAGTAAGCGCGAGTCATAAGCTCGCGTTGATTACGTCCCTGCCCTTTGTACACACCGCCCGTCGCTACTACCGATTGAATGATTTAGTGAGGTCTTCGGACTGGTGCGCGGCCAATGTGATAAGCATTGCCGATGTTACCGGGAAGATGACCAAACTTGATCATTTAGAGGAAGTAAAAGTCGTAACAAGGTTTCCGTAGGTGAACCTGCGGAAGGATCATTAACGATACGATACCAAAAGAATTTGACTTGAACACATATAAAAACTATGAAATATATATCACAATGGTCGGTAAGGAGCCGTACTCCTCCTGTATCGACGAAAGTATATACGACGTATTAACAAGCTATATACTTTAACAAACGAAAACGCCAGGGAGCTTGGCAACCTCCGTTGGCACGAATAGAAATATTCTTAAGGAGGAGACGACCCTCCAGCTACGGAATTATACGAAGAGAAGGTGGCACTCTCTCTCGATCATCGGGATGAAGAGATATATATATACAAGTATAAAAACGAAATGCGAATGAAACTTATTCGAGGCGCCTGCGTGAGGTCGTAAACAGAAAGACCCGCCGTCTCCGAATAAAACATATAACATATAATATATATATATATATATGAAATTCTAATAAAAGGGAACTCTAGCTTCGAAAGAGCCAACAAAAGTTAAGGCTCGATATCAAACGAAAAAATTACGATGGAAACCAGGTGTAAAGAGAAATGCAGTCGTGGCGCCTGCGAGAGGCCGTACACAGAAAGACCCGCCGTCACGATCTCGTATTTCGTATTTGCATCGTGGAAACCGTACAAACGAAATATAAAAGTCCATGCAAACTAATAAGAAAATCTCTAAAGTGCCTCGTGTCGGAGTGATCATGCTCGCCTATTCTCTTCTATGTTTCGTGGTCTGTGTTGCGTTTGTTCTCCTCCTAGCAACGGGACATATCGAAGACTCCTCTTTGGGATCGAACGAAGCGTCTAGAACGAGTCGACGAGAGCGAAAGAACTTGTAGCGAGTCGCGCAGAGCGAAAGGATACCGATATACATCTTCGAAGGTTCTCTTCGAAGATCCATGGATACCTTCTGCGTCGACTTCTCTCGTCTCTTTCATCGAAACTCTCGTCGTTCTCGAAACGTGCTTCCTACCCAAAGGGCGTGTGCTCTTCGTATGTCGTTTCGTTCGAAATAACGAAACCACGTGTAACATACTCGTGGATCGGGTAACCTAGAACGAAGACGCATCGCGTGGATGTTGGCCCGCTATGCGACGATGACCGATGATGATGATGATGATGATGATGATATGATGATGATGTCGATGTCGACGACGACGACGATGAAGACGATGTGTAGCAACGATTCGTAACTAGTCTAGCCGAAGTTCGTTCAGAGGGGAACGCCGCCGGCTTCGAAGCCTCGATGTCGTGAGTCGGACACCCGTGCCGTCGCTAGAGTTTTTCAAACTCTGCTTCTGGATATTGGGACGAAAGACCGCTCGAGGACGACGACAGCCGTGCGTGCGTATCCCATCGAATTTTTTTTACACCACCTGAACGAGACTAAAGTTTCGTCTAGTTGATCGTCTACCGTCGCATAATGTATATTATATACCGTTCAGAGGGGACCGGCTGTCTATCCTCGTTGTCGTGAGTCGGACACCCGTGCCGTCGCTAGAGTTTTTCAAACTCTGCTTCTGGATATCGGGACGAAAGACCGCGCGAGGACGACGGATGCGAGTCCCATCGAATTTTTGACTTACACACTACCTGAACGAGACTTAAAGTTTCATATTATATACCGTTCAGAGGGGACCGGCTGTCTATCCTCGTTGTCGTGAGTCGGACACCCGTGCCGTCGCTAGAGTTTTTCAAACTCTGCTTCTGGATATCGGGACGAAAGACCGCGCGAGGACGACGGATGCGAGTCCCATCGAATTTTTGACTTACACACTACCTGAACGAGACTTAAAGTTTCATATAATATACCGTTCAGAGGGGACCGGCTGTCTTTCCTCGTTGTCGTGAGTCGGACACCCGTGCCGTCGCTAGAGTTTTTCAAACTCTGCTTCTGGATATCGGGACGAAAGACCGCGCGAGGACGACGGATGCGAGTCCCATCGAATTTTTTATTTAAACACTACCTGAACGAGACTTAAAGTTTCATATAATATACCGTTCAGAGGGGACCGGCTGTCTTTCCTCGTTGTCGTGAGTCGGACACCCGTGCCGTCGCTAGAGTTTTTCAAACTCTGCTTCTGGATATCGGGACGAAAGACCGCGCGAGGACGACGGATGCGAGTCCCATCGAATTTTTTATTTAAACACTACCTGAACGAGACTTAAAGTTTCATATAATATACCGTTCAGAGGGGACCGGCTGTCTTTCCTCGTTGTCGTGAGTCGGAGACCCGTGCCGTCGCTAGAGTTTTTCAAACTCTGCTTCTGGATATCGGGACGAAAGACCGCGCGAGGACGACGGATGCGAGTCCCATCGAATTTTTGATTTACACACTACCTGAACGAGACTTAAAGTTTCATCCAGTTTGTCGTCTATCATCTCATATATAATATACCGTTCAGAGGGGACCGGCTGTCTATCCTCGTTGTCGTGAGTCGGACACCCGTGCCGTCGCTAGAGTTTTTCAAACTCTGCTTCTGGATGTTGGGACGAAAGACCGCGCGAGGACGATGGATGCGAGTCCCATCGAATTTTTGATTTACAAGACACACACTACCTGAACGAGACTAAAGTTTCATCGAGTTTATCGTCGCATAACCCGTTCGGAGGGGACCGGCTGTCTATCCTCGTTGTCGTGAGTCGGACACCCGTGCCGTCGCTAGAGTTTTTCAAACTCTGCTTCTGGATATCGGGACGAAAGACCGCGCGAGGACGATGGCTGCGAGTCCCATCGAATTTTTGTTTTTTTTTTTTTTAAAAAAAAAAACACCACCCGAACGGAGATGTGTTCTATCTTTCGTCGATTTTTCATGCTTTCAGTCGGTCGCGTGGTCGCCATCCGTTCGGAGGGGATCGCCGGCTTCGAAACCTCGATGTCGTGAGTCGGACACCCGTGCCGTCGCTAGAGTTTTTCAAACTCTGCTTCTGGATATTGGGACGAAAGACCGCTCGAGGCGGACGGCCGCGCGAATCCCATCGAATCTTTACTATCACCCGAACGATGGAGAGATGCACGCGCGCTGTTTCTTGAATAATTGGACGAGAGAGTAGAATCAAACACATATATAACATGGGCTAGCCACCGTGCTTACTCGTTCGCGAGATCGTGTGCTGTACAGAGGATTCAGAATCGGGTGTATATATCCCCGTCGTTTCCTGACGAACGGAGCTTCGATCTCGATGGTTGTTATATATCATAATGTACTTTACGCCCGGCCGGCGAACGCGCGTATCTTCGCGCGTTCGTCGTTTTCTTTTTTTTTCGAACGTTTTTGTGTCGTCAATCCTATGGCGACTTCTGCGCGTTCGATTCCCGTTGGTCGAACGTGACGGAACTCGGCTTCGCTAGAACCGAGAAGAGTACATTTGAGTATTGAACTGTTGTAAATTTATAAAAGATTACCCTGAACGGTGGATCACTTGGCTCGTGGGTCGATGAAGAACGCAGCTAATTGCGCGTCAACGTGTGAACTGCAGGACACATGAACATCGACATTTCGAACGCA
>NW_026099387.1:67500-75000 GCF_024542735.1 Bombus huntii
GAAAGCAATATGCCGCTGGCACCTGGCCGCGCGTGCTCGAAAAGCAATACGCCGCTGGGACTTGGCTGTGAGCGCCAGAAAGCAATACGCCGCTGGACTTAGCCGCGTTCGCCCAAAAACGATACGCCGCTGGGACTCTAGCGGATGAGCTGGAAGGTAGGCGCGGTCTGCCTATGCGTATGCTGGAAGAGCCGCGTGAGGGTGGCTGGTTGAGCGAAGCGATCTTGCTCGTTGCGTGGCGAGACGTTGAAAAACGGCTTGCCTCCGACGATGAAAGAGTCATAGTTGCTTGGGGGCAGGCAGGGCTTCGGCTCTGTCTGCTCAAGTCGCACTCCTACCTCCACGTGGTACCGCCGGTAACATACTCATTCGTGTCAGCGTGGGGAGTATCCCCCCGGACACCGAGTATGGCTAAAGGGAGTGCGGCGAAGCAGGAGCGAAAGACGACACCTAAAATCGGCTTGCCGATTCAACGGTGATTTCACCGTGAAAGGAATGGAGTTATCTCCATTAAAGGAACTCGTTCCTTGGTTATTTTTCTTGGCACGACTTGGCAGTTATAAGGTTATGAGCTGGACATAATTGGAAGTAACATAAAAAATAATAATAAAATTAAGAAAATATCATGGTAAATCGAAACTCTGATAGAGCCTCGGACGCGGCGTCTCTCGGTCCCGGAGGCGCCGCGGCGGATTTTTCCGCTCTGGAGGGGACTTCTGTTGACGACCCGGCTACATCCCCGGACACGAATGAAATAATGGTACCGATCGTGGGTGACCAGGTTGCCTGCCCTGTCTGCCAGAAAAGGGAAATCGACCTTTTCTTTTTGTCGTTATCAGACCTAGGGCGGCACCTGGAACAACATCACGTGACAGCCCGCATCCAATGGAGATGCAAAGACTGTGGGAAAGGCTTCCCGAAGCTTCATGGGGCCAGATGTCACCTGCCTCACTGTAGAGGCACGAGTCAGAGTGCTGGCGGCTCGCACAGATGCGAAACCTGCTCCATGAGTTTTGGGACGCTTAGAGGGCTGTCTACCCACGAGCGGCATGCGCACCCTGCCGTAAGAAACGTCAAAAGAAGGGGAACGGACCCCCCTGAGAGAAAATGGACGTTGGAGGAGTTGGCCCAATTAAGGGAACTTTGTGAGACCTATAAGGACCACAAATTCCCTAATAAAATGATAAGCGAGATCCTCACCAGCAAGACGATCGACCAAATCAGGTATCAGCGAAAGAAGCTGAGACTGATTGGTGAGGAAACAGAGCCAACTCAGGTGACAGAGGGAGGGTGCGATCCCGTTGATCCAGGCAATGCGTGTTTTGAAGAGCCTGGAATCAGCGGTTCAGAATATCAAGAGTGGAAACTCCAATTGGAGTCCGCTATTTCGACACAAGTCGAGGTGCCACCTGTTTTAAGGTGGGTCCACACTCGACTGATGACTATCTGGGTCTCTCTCAAGGGAAATAGGGAAGCCCTTGAGAGCGCTATAAATGATTTTATAAAATGCACGCTCTATGGAGCTTTACAAGAAATTAATAAAAACAAAAAGAGGGCAAGAAACGAAAACAATAGACGGATTGCACACCAAAATAGCAATAGAAAGAACAGAAACGCTAGAAAGAGATACTCCTTCGCACGTTGCCAGGAGTTGTTTACTGAAAATCCAAAGAGGTTGGCCGATGCTGTTATAAATGATGATCAGGCCTTCCTCCAACCGGCTAGGGATCCACCTAGTGCTGAGGAAGTGAAGGGACTCTACGAGGATCTATGGGGCCAGACAGGACCTGTCGAAGTCCCTGTCCCAGGAGGTAGAGCCCCCGAGCTGTCCTTATGCGAAATCTTCCCGCCAATTGCTGTTGAGGATGTGGCGGAGAAACTAAGCAAAATAAGAATGAAGGCTGCGGCAGGACCGGATGGTTTCCAGAAGGAACACCTTCTGATCCCCGGCCTGCCTATAATATTAACTAAGCTATACAACATCTTGATTTATTATTCCTATTTTCCTCCTATATGGAAGGAAAATAGAACAACATTAATTCCAAAAGCAAACAAGAATAGCAGCCTGGTCGAGAATTGGAGGCCAATAACTATTGGCCCCATTCTCGGCCGTATTTTCTCCTCCATTATTGACGGGAGGATAAGAAGGGGCATTGTATTGAATCCAAGGCAGAAAGGATTCACCGCCGAGAGCGGCTGTAAAATTAACATAGACCTGTTGAGCGCTGCCTTGGATCATAGTAAGAAAAAGAAAGGCGGGATATTCACAATAGTGGATATCTCAAAAGCCTTTGATACAGTGCCTCATTCGGCAATTGTTCCCTGCCTGAGGAGGAAGGGAGTGCCGACCCCCATTACTGACTTGATTGGTTGTATGTATAGTGAGGGCAAGACAACGATCAAGACTAAAAATAATATGGGGGTCGAGATTACGATCCTCAGGGGAGTTAAGCAGGGCGACCCTCTGTCGCCGCTGCTATTCAATCTGTGCTTGGAGCCACTGCTGGATTTGATCGAGAATCAAACCAGGGGGATAAACATAAATGATTCACGGACGATCCCTGTACTGGCTTTCGCTGACGACGTAGTATTGCTCGGCGCCGATATCGGGGAAGCGCAGCGCCAAGTGGATATGCTCAACGAGTATCTGAATGGCCTCGGTATGACCATCTCCCGGGACAAAAGTCAGATATTTCAAATAGTCGCAGAAAGACGAACTTGGTTCGTTAAAGAACCAAAAGTTAAACTTGGGAATAACACCATCCCAACGATCGATCCCGACGAGGCCTTCAGGTACCTAGGTGCCAAAATGGGGCCATGGAAGGGCATACACTGTGGCGTAATTGTTCCCGAGCTGCTGAGTGTGGTGAGGAGGGTTAGAAAGCTCTCTCTCAAACCATGCCAGAAGCTAGAATTGATCATAAAGTACATCTTTCCCCGATACATCTATAACCTTCTCGTAAACCCGCCGAGCGACTGCGTTCTAAGATTGCTGGACAGCGAAGTCAGACAGGAAATAAAGGCCATATTTCACCTTACGCCTTCAACGGCCACTGGTTTTTTCTATGCCCCCAAATCCTGGGGCGGTTTGGGGCTGCCAAGATTTGAACACATTGTCAAACTTGGCACCCTTAAAAGTGCTATTAAAATGAAAAGCTCGATCGATCCGGCGGTGTCCAGCCTGATTGATGAGAAATGTAACGATAAACTTAAGAAAATGGCCAACTCGCTGAGGATCAATTGGCCAGCCTCAGTAGAAGACATTGAAAGGGCCCGAAAGAGATTAAAAGCAGAACATACTAAGCAATGGGCAGAACTGAGAAGTCAGGGGCAGGGCGTACCTGACTTCTCGAGAAACAAAACTGGCAACGTGTGGCTTGAGGAATACGAACTGCTCAGGCCATCGAGATTTATAGATGCCCTCAAACTCAGGACCAATACCGTTGGAACAAGAACAGTACTGGCACGGGTCGACAAAAATTTGGACATTAACTGTAGAAAATGTCGAGCCCAGCCCGAGACACTTGGACATATACTCGGGCTGTGCCAGTACACAAAGGGCCTGAGGATGAAGCGGCATGATGAGGCAAAAATGACCCTTGCCGAGAGTCTACGAGCTAAAAATGAAGTTTTCGTTGAACCTACGCTCCGAGTGGGAGGTGATCTTTTCAAGCCGGACCTCGTAATCAAAAACGAGGAAAGGGTTCTCGTGGTCGACGTTACCGTCCGCTACGAGAATAAGGATTACCTTTCGCGAGCGGAGAAAGAAAAGGTCAACAAGTATCAACCGTGCCTCGAACACCTGAAGGCAAGATTTAATGTCGGCAAGGGCGAAGTAATACCGGTGGTCTTGGGCAGCCGTGGCACCATTACGCCTTCCACGGAGTATAACCTCAAGCGATTGGGTATTGGAAATAAAACAATAAAGACGCTTGTTATGAATGTCCTAAGAAGCTCCATAGAAATGTGCAACATATTTCTAGACACGTAAAAAGTAGACCCAGCTTTTAACATTATTTATTTATTTATTTATTTATTTATTTATTTATTTATTATACACCAATTATTTATTAACTCATTACGTCCAAGCAATAAATCAAATTTGCTGTAACCTTCGGGTTACATAGCAAATATATTATATTTTATGTCCCTACGAGGGGGATAAACCTCGGAAGTATGGTCCTCGTATCGAGGACCACAGATTATAGCCAAATGCCTCGTCATCTAATTAGTGACGCGCATGAATGGATTAACGAGATTCCCTCTGTCCCTATCTACTAGCAAGGAAATACAAATGGCGAAAAGGCCAAGACGACGCAAGCAGCGAAAAGGAAATCGCCAGGCAAGCAATACAGAAGTGGCAGGAACGCTGGCAGACCACGAGCAAGGGAGGAACGACCCACGAATACTTCGACAGCATTAAGGACAGACTTGAGAACCGCTGGGTAAGACCCGACCACTACATGACTCAGTTCATCAGCGGTCATGGGGACTTTAACAGCAAACTCAAGACGCTCGGCTTGAGCGAAGTGGACACGTGCGACTGCGGCAACGAGGAAACCCCCCACCACATCCTCGAGGAATGTCCTCTCTTCGAAGAAGACCGTCAAACGCTGCGGAACGCGATACGCGATCTAAAGCTAGACTGGCCGAAGGAAAAGTGGGAGTTTATAACGAAGGACGTATACCCCCACTTCCTCCAGTTCACAAGGACTGTCCTGCGAACGAAGGAGGAGAGGAAAAGGAGAATTCTGAGAGAGACAGAGGGACCCCTGCCACATGGACGATACTCAGGGAGAGGAGCACCACAGCCGGGCGAACCGACAGACCAGCCCCCAAGACGGAGTACAAGGCTGGCACGGAGACCGCCCCAACAGCGCAGCGGGGGAGAAGAAGAAGAGGAAGAAGAAGAAGAACCCGCGACGCTGAGAGAAACAGAAACCAACGAAGACACCGGACTCTAACCAGACAAAGACGAAAAAAGCCAGGAAGAGCACGAAAGAAAAGAACAAAAAAGGAAAAGGCAAGGAAGACACAGGACGGACCCCCTGCGACCGTCGGTGCAGGCGGTACTCATGCTAATGAATACTGTGACGGTGCAGGGAATAATCGGCTGGAAAGCCAACCTGCTGGGACCGAGCAACACGCTGGCAGCTCCGCCTCCTCGTGGCCCCCGCTGGTAACGGCGCGGCGAGATGCGCGCATCGCGCCGCGCCGGCTAAGCGAGCTGCCGCCCGAAAGGGCAGGTTCAACTTGTCCAATGACCCGAAAGGAGAGGGCAGGGTTTTTCCAAGTCGCGCGCCGACCACCAGCGCGCCGGTCCCCGGGTAGTGGCCGTCAGGAAGTAGATAATAAATATCGAACATCTATAGAGCGAAGCCAGTTTGAGTGTTATACTCCAGGAATGGCGCGGTCGGCCTCCCAAGCCGAGCCCTTATACGCTCACACTAATTGTCCCTATCTACTAAGACGTCGCAGCCATTAAATTCTGCTTCAGAACAGGCCGCAAGGACTCCCAGGAAACTAACTGGGTACTGGAAGTACCCCCCCAGGTAAGAGATAAATTATTAACCGGCAAGATATTCATCTCGTGGAATGCTTGCCGGGTTCGGGATTACATAGCCGTCAGCCGCTGTTACAAGTGCCAAGGCTACGGGCACGTGGCAAAATACTGCCGCTTGGGCTACGAAATCTGCGCACACTGCGCAGAAAGCGGACATGGCACTAAAGAGTGCACGAACAAAAACAAGAACGCCGGCTGCGTTAACTGCAAGAAGGCAGGGAAAAAAGGCGATCACGCGGCCTCTAACGTAGACTGCCCTATGTACAAAAAGGCGCTGGAAATAAGTATTGCACGGACGACCTATGAATAAAGCCCCAAACAAGAATGGAAGAGGACATGGGGGTAGAAGGGGTATAAGGATCCTGCAGCACAATATGCAGCGTT
This sequence comes from Bombus huntii, assembly GCF_024542735.1. Lineage (NCBI taxonomy): Eukaryota > Metazoa > Arthropoda > Insecta > Hymenoptera > Apidae > Bombus > Bombus huntii. Next base: position 73,448 of record NW_026099387.1, read on the forward strand.
CCAAAACCGTCCCCCACGAAATCAGGACGCAGATGGAGGCTGATGGCGACGAAATCTTGCTAATGCAAGAGCCATACAGCATTGACGGAAAAATACCCGGACTCGGAACAGGAATTTCGATCGCCTGTCGAGGATCGAAGGGCGACCCACCAATGGCCGCAATAGGAGTTAAATCGAAGGAGCTAACGCCGCTCGAAATCGCCGGACTATGTACAACGCACTGCGCTTGCGTACAAGTAAGCGACGGAGAGACGGAGATATACTTCGTCAGCCAGTACTTTCCGCCGACCGAGAACATCGAAGTCGGCCTCGAACAATTAGATAAAGTACTGAACAGGCTAAGAGGAAAGAAGGCCATCATTGGCCTGGACTCCAACGCCAAGTCTCCGCTGTGGTGCAGTAAGGACATCGACGACAGAGGTGAGGCCCTGGAGGCTATCATTGCACAATATAACCTCCACATCCTCAACAAACCGGGACAGGCGTTCACATTCGAAACGACTAGAGGGCGATCGAACATAGACTTGACCATGACGACTCCGGAAGCAATACCGCTCGTGAGGGAATGGAAAGTGCACGAGGACGGAACCTCCAGTGATCATAGAATACTGGAGACGCGTCTCGATTTTAACGAAGGGAGCACTCCACCGCAGCTTCAGGAAAGGAGATACAATACTCGGCACGCCAACTGGGAGGTTTTCCAAAGAGTGATCATAGAGGAGAAGAAGACACTCCGGGAGAAAACCCTCCGGCAGCCGAGCGAGGTTGAACGAATGGCCGAGCAGATGCAGGAAGTTCTCATAAGAGCCTGCGATGCCGCCATCCCGAGGAAGAAATGGTATCACAGATCGGTGCCGTGGTGGACGCCTGAGCTCACACGAGCAAAGAGGGGAGTCTACCGGGCAAGGAGAAAATACCAGGGGACCAGGGACCCCGCAACGAGGGAGCAGGAGAAGCTGCGGTACAGGGAGGTTAGGAAAGAGTACGTAAGGGCAATCACCAAGGCCAAGATACGTAGCTGGAGGGACTTTGTAACAAAGGAGGGCAACGCAGAACCCTGGGGCATCGCCTATCGAACGGCTACGGGCAAGCTGAGAAGGGAAGAAACAGTGTCGACCCTGCGGACGCCACAAGGAGAAACCTCCAACTGGCGAATGACCGCGGCGGCGATGCTGTCCGCCCTACTACCCGACGACGAGGAAGAAACGGACACGCCGGAGCAGACAGCGATCAGACAAGAAAGTACAACCCCTCCGAACGTCGAGGACACCCCAGAGTTCCGCTACGAGGAACTCAGCGGCGCCGTAAAACGACTAACGAAGGGGAAATGTCCTGGACCCGACCTAGTCGAGGCCGAGGTGATTCAGCGCGCCTGGGGTGGAATCCATCAGGAACTCCTCAGGCTCATGAACAGCTGCCTCACCTGGGGAGTCTTCCCAAAGGTTTGGAAACTGGGGAACGTCATCACTATCCCGAAGGGACCAGAACGGGATAAGAGTAGCCCGAAGTCCTACAGGCCGATTTGCCTACTATCGATGGTGGGCAAGCTGCTG
>NW_026099387.1:80000-90000 GCF_024542735.1 Bombus huntii
AGACGAAAACGAGGAAAATAATCGCGACAAATGCTCGCTCGCTGCGCTCGCTCGGACGAATATAGCCCAACCCAAAACCGATCCCAAGCGTTCGAACGAAGATTTCGATGAAATCGAAGAACGAACGCTAAAGGGATTGGTTTTGGGTTGGGCTACTTTTTTTTTCGAGCGAGCGGAGCGAGCGAGCAACGCGTAAGAGCGTATCGTTGCGTCGCAGGGACTTTGAAATATTCGCCACTGTTCGAACGTTCGAGTCGAAATAACTCGAGAAAAAGCGTTATAACGCATCGAAATTATCAGTGAAATCGTTACGTATCGACGAAATCTAGTCGAAAGTAGCGATTTCACTTTATTTTTTTAAAAAATTTCATCCTCCGGACCAACGTGACCGGGACGTTGGAACTTAGAATTTTTTCGCACCGCTACGAAAGTACCGAAAGTTCAACTCGAAATAACTCGCCAAAAAGCGTTATAACGTATCGAAATTTTGCGTGAAATCGTTACGTTTCGACGAAATCTAGTCGAAAGTAGCGATTTCACTTTATTTTTTTAAAAAATTTCATCCTCCGGACCAACGTGACCGGGACGTTGGAACTTAGAATTTTTTCGCACCGTTACGAAAGTACCGAAAGTTCAACTCGAAATAACTCGCCAAAAAGCGTTATAACGTATCGAAATTTTGCGTGAAATCGTTACGTTTCGACGAAATCTAGTCGAAAGTAGCGATTTCACTTTATTTTTTTAAAAAATTTCATCCTCCGGACCAACGTGACCGGGACGTTGGAACTTAGAATTTTTTCGCACCGTTACGAAAGTACCGAAAGTTCAACTCGAAATAACTCGCCAAAAAGCGTTATAACGTATCGAAATTTTGTGTGAAATCGTTACGTATCGACGAAATCTAGTCGAACGTAACGATTTCACTTTATTTTTTTAAAAAATTTCATCCTCCGGACCAACGTGACCGGGACGTTGGAACTTAGAATTTTTTCGCACCGCTACGAAAAGGCCGAAAGATCCCCTCCAAATAACTCGTTAAAAAGTGTTAGAAGGTACGAATATTTTTCAAGAAATCGTTATAACTCGATAAAATACGTCGGGATTAAGCGTTTATATCGTCGGCAGACGGATATAAAAACGTTTGGACCGACACGACCGGTCGTTGGAACATAGAAAAATTCCGAGCCGGTACGTTGGGACTTAGAAAAATTCCGAGCGCGAAAAAGTTTTTTCGAGTTTATTCGTTAAAAAGCGTTACAAGGTATGAATTTTTTTGCATAAATCGACGTAACTCGACGAAATACGTCGGGATTAATGGTTTATTTCCGTCCGAGAACGATTTTTAAAAACGGACCTATGCGGCCGGTCGTTCGTACTTAGAAAATTTTCGGACCGAACACTCTTTTTCGATTAATTCGTTAAAAAGCGTTATAACGTACGAATATTTTTCAAGAAATCGTTATAACTCGATAAAATACGTCGGGATTAAGCGTTTATATCGTCGGCAGACGGATATAAAAACGTTTGGACCGACACGACCGGTCGTTGGAACATAGAAAAATTCCGAGCCGGTACGTTGGGACTTAGAAAAATTCCGAGCGCGAAAAAGTTTTTTCGAGTTTATTCGTTAAAAAGCGTTACAAGGTATGAATTTTTTTGCATAAATCGACGTAACTCGACGAAATACGTCGGGATTAATGGTTTATTTCCGTCCGAGAACGATTTTTAAAAACGGACCTATGCGGCCGGTCGTTCGTACTTAGAAAATTTTCGGACCGAACACTCTTTTTCGATTAATTCGTTAAAAAGCGTTATAACGTACGAATATTTTTCAAGAAATCGTTATAACTCGATAAAATACGTCGGGATTAAGCGTTTATATCGTCGGCAGACGGATATAAAAACGTTTGGACCGACACGACCGGTCGTTGGAACATAGAAAAATTCCGAGCCGGTACGTTGGGACTTAGAAAAATTCCGAGCGCGAAAAAGTTTTTTCGAGTTTATTCGTTAAAAAGCGTTACAAGGTATGAATTTTTTTGCATAAATCGACGTAACTCGACGAAATACGTCGGGATTAATGGTTTATTTCCGTCCGAGAACGATTTTTAAAAACGGACCTATGCGGCCGGTCGTTCGTACTTAGAAAATTTTCGGACCGAACACTCTTTTTCGATTAATTCGTTAAAAAGCGTTATAACGTACGAATATTTTTCAAGAAATCGTTATAACTCGATAAAATACGTCGGGATTAAGCGTTTATATCGTCGGCAGACGGATATAAAAACGTTTGGACCGACACGACCGGTCGTTGGAACATAGAAAAATTCCGAGCCGGTACGTTGGGACTTAGAAAAATTCCGAGCGCGAAAAAGTTTTTTCGAGTTTATTCGTTAAAAAGCGTTACAAGGTATGAATTTTTTTGCATAAATCGACGTAACTCGACGAAATACGTCGGGATTAATGGTTTATTTCCGTCCGAGAACGATTTTTAAAAACGGACCTATGCGGCCGGTCGTTCGTACTTAGAAAATTTTCGGACCGAACACTCTTTTTCGATTAATTCGTTAAAAAGCGTTATAACGTACGAATATTTTTCAAGAAATCGTTATAACTCGATAAAATACGTCGGGATTAAGCGTTTATATCGTCGGCAGACGGATATAAAAACGTTTGGACCGACACGACCGGTCGTTGGAACATAGAAAAATTCCGAGCCGGTACGTTGGGACTTAGAAAAATTCCGAGGGCGAAAAAGTTTTTTCGAGTTTATTCGTTTAAAAGCGTTACAAGGTATGAATTTTTTTACGGGAATCGTTCTATCTCTATTAAATACGTCGGGATTAAACATTTTTATCGATTTTTTCAAAAAATTAGCGTTCGTCGAACTGACACGACTGGGATATTTTTCTAATTTTTTCGTTAATTAACGTTACAAGGTATATATTTTTTTGCATATTTCTACTTATTTTAACGTATTGTAATTGATTATAAACTTATTTTTTGTCCGTATTCGATAAAAGAGTATGTTTACTGATGCAATTTTTCGGTGAAAAAAAAAATTAATTTTTTGGTAAAAATGCATTTCTATTATGTTAATAAAACGTCTGGTAATGTATTTCGATGGTTGGATATTGGCTTTGTATAGTAGTGATCGAGCGTTCGCGAGACTAAGTTCCAGCGTCCCTTCCGAACGGTACGTTGCTACGGAGGTTTTGCACCGTAAGCGCGCGGCCGCTAGCCCGGCCGGCGCCGGCCTTCCGGCTGGCGCTTTCGTATCTATAAGAGAGACGTCGAGCCGGACGGTTCGGTCGGAACAGCGTTGAGCGCGTGGCTATTCTACGGCCTCGGTTGAGAATTCAGTCACCGCTCCTCGAGTCTTAGTGTATTTTACGCTATTTCTCGACTGTTCCTCCGTTCTCGTTCTGGTTTTTTCTCTACACTGCTGCGCCGCGGGTCGCTGTCCTGGACGTAATGACCAAATATCGTGGCAAGGTTCCCCTGAGTCGGGAAGCTGGTGACCTGTGTGTACGTATTCTAACAAAAATTGTTAGATGCGTGTGTGCTTGTACTAACTGAGCATCGATTCATTCAAAAGAGTATAACCGTCTGCTTTCTATAAAAACTTCTGCTTTCGCAGAAGTATCCGATGAGGCGGTAGGAGCGTACTATCTTTGCGTAGTATGTCTTCTGCCGAAAATGTTCTACCGATTGAAAGAATATTCTTACGGTATGTCCAGCGCGACGCACTGGGATACGCGCTTGTTCGTTCAGCGTGAGGTGCGTATACGTGCTTTACCGCTAAGATATTCTAATAAGTCTTTTTACACGAAGACAGCATTATGGAAATGTTCCTTTAGAAGTACGATTCTAAACATTTTATATAAGACTATGAGAGAGAGAGAGAGAGAGAAGAGAGGAGGTGGAGTTGAGAATTACAAAGTGGCTGCGAGCGGCGTTCGAAGATTATTACTGAACTATGGGTGTATCTCGAACGTCGCTAGGAGATATATTTTATAGATATATCTATCTTAAGAACGAAAAGTCTCGTCGTACGGTGCTTACGTCCCACCTACGACACGAAGAGAACTTAAACGAAATTTATAAGAATTGTTATACGAATAAGATCCCTGGTTGATCCTGCCAGTAGTCATATGCTTGTCTCAAAGATTAAGCCATGCATGTCTCAGTACATGCCGCATTAAGGTGAAACCGCGAATGGCTCATTAAATCAGTTATGGTTTCTTAGATCATACCTACATTTACTTGGATAACTGTGGTAATTCTAGAGCTAATACATGCAAACAGATTCCGACCAGAGATGGTAGGAATGCTTTTATTAGATCAAAACCAATCGGTGGCGGATGGCTCGTCTGTCCGTCCATCGTTTGTTTTGGTGACTCTGAATAACTTTGTGCTGATCGCATGGTCATCTAGCACCGGCGACGCATCTTTCAAATGTCTGCCTTATCAACTGTCGATGGTAGGTTCTGCGCCTACCATGGTTGTAACGGGTAACGGGGAATCAGGGTTCGATTCCGGAGAGGGAGCCTGAGAAACAGCTACCACATCCAAGGAAGGCAGCAGGCGCGCAAATTACCCACTCCCGGCACGGGGAGGTAGTGACGAAAAATAACGATACGGGACTCATCCGAGGCCCCGTAATCGGAATGAGTACACTTTAAATCCTTTAACGAGGACCAATTGGAGGGCAAGTCTGGTGCCAGCAGCCGCGGTAATTCCAGCTCCAATAGCGTATATTAAAGTTGTTGCGGTTAAAAAGCTCGTAGTTGAATCTGTGTGTCACAGTGTCGGTTCACCGCTCGCGGTGTTTAACTGGCATTATGTGGTACGTCCTATCGGTGGGCTTAGCTCCTCGCGGGCGGTCCAACTAATATCCCATCGCGGTGCTCTTCACTGAGTGTCGAGGTGGGCCGATACGTTTACTTTGAACAAATTAGAGTGCTTAAAGCAGGCTACCTTCGCCTGAATACTGTGTGCATGGAATAATGGAATAGGACCTCGGTTCTATTTTGTTGGTTTTCGGAGCCCCGAGGTAATGATTAATAGGGACAGATGGGGGCATTCGTATTGCGACGTTAGAGGTGAAATTCTTGGATCGTCGCAAGACGGACAGAAGCGAAAGCATTTGCCAAAAATGTTTTCATTAATCAAGAACGAAAGTTAGAGGTTCGAAGGCGATCAGATACCGCCCTAGTTCTAACCATAAACGATGCCAGCCAGCGATCCGCCGAAGTTCCTCCGATGACTCGGCGGGCAGCTTCCGGGAAACCAAAGCTTTTGGGTTCCGGGGGAAGTATGGTTGCAAAGCTGAAACTTAAAGGAATTGACGGAAGGGCACCACCAGGAGTGGAGCCTGCGGCTTAATTTGACTCAACACGGGAAACCTCACCAGGCCCGGACACCGGAAGGATTGACAGATTGATAGCTCTTTCTTGATTCGGTGGGTGGTGGTGCATGGCCGTTCTTAGTTGGTGGAGCGATTTGTCTGGTTAATTCCGATAACGAACGAGACTCTAGCCTGCTAAATAGACGTAACTTATGGTATCTCGAAGGCCCCCGGCTTCGGTCGGTGGGTTTTTACTACCAACGTACAAACAAATCTTCTTAGAGGAACAGGCGGCTTCTAGCCGCACGAGATTGAGCAATAACAGGTCTGTGATGCCCTTAGATGTTCTGGGCCGCACGCGCGCTACACTGAAGGAATCAGCGTGTTTTCCCTGGCCGAAAGGCCCGGGTAACCCGCTGAACCTCCTTCGTGCTAGGGATTGGGGCTTGCAATTATTCCCCATGAACGAGGAATTCCCAGTAAGCGCGAGTCATAAGCTCGCGTTGATTACGTCCCTGCCCTTTGTACACACCGCCCGTCGCTACTACCGATTGAATGATTTAGTGAGGTCTTCGGACTGGTGCGCGGCCAATGTGATAAGCATTGCCGATGTTACCGGGAAGATGACCAAACTTGATCATTTAGAGGAAGTAAAAGTCGTAACAAGGTTTCCGTAGGTGAACCTGCGGAAGGATCATTAACGATACGATACCAAAAGAATTTGACTTGAACACATATAAAAACTATGAAATATATATCACAATGGTCGGTAAGGAGCCGTACTCCTCCTGTATCGACGAAAGTATATACGACGTATTAACAAGCTATATACTTTAACAAACGAAAACGCCAGGGAGCTTGGCAACCTCCGTTGGCACGAATAGAAATATTCTTAAGGAGGAGACGACCCTCCAGCTACGGAATTATACGAAGAGAAGGTGGCACTCTCTCTCGATCATCGGGATGAAGAGATATATATATACAAGTATAAAAACGAAATGCGAATGAAACTTATTCGAGGCGCCTGCGTGAGGTCGTAAACAGAAAGACCCGCCGTCTCCGAATAAAACATATAACATATAATATATATATATATATATGAAATTCTAATAAAAGGGAACTCTAGCTTCGAAAGAGCCAACAAAAGTTAAGGCTCGATATCAAACGAAAAAATTACAATGGAAACCAGGTGTAAAGAGAAATGCAGTCGTGGCGCCTGCGAGAGGCCGTACACAGAAAGACCCGCCGTCACGATCTCGTATTTCGTATTTGCATCGTGGAAACCGTACAAACGAAATATAAAAGTCCATGCAAACTAATAAGAAAATCTCTAAAGTGCCTCGTGTCGGAGTGATCATGCTCGCCTATTCTCTTCTATGTTTCGTGGTCTGTGTTGCGTTTGTTCTCCTCCTAGCAACGGGACATATCGAAGACTCCTCTTTGGGATCGAACGAAGCGTCTAGAACGAGTCGACGAGAGCGAAAGAACTTGTAGCGAGTCGCGCAGAGCGAAAGGATACCGATATACATCTTCGAAGGTTCTCTTCGAAGATCCATGGATACCTTCTGCGTCGACTTCTCTCGTCTCTTTCATCGAAACTCTCGTCGTTCTCGAAACGTGCTTCCTACCCAAAGGGCGTGTGCTCTTCGTATGTCGTTTCGTTCGAAATAACGAAACCACGTGTAACATACTCGTGGATCGGGTAACCTAGAACGAAGACGCATCGCGTGGATGTTGGCCCGCTATGCGACGATGACCGATGATGATGATGATGATGATGATGATATGATGATGATGTCGATGTCGACGACGACGACGATGAAGACGATGTGTAGCAACGATTCGTAACTAGTCTAGCCGAAGTTCGTTCAGAGGGGAACGCCGCCGGCTTCGAAGCCTCGATGTCGTGAGTCGGACACCCGTGCCGTCGCTAGAGTTTTTCAAACTCTGCTTCTGGATATTGGGACGAAAGACCGCTCGAGGACGACGACAGCCGTGCGTGCGTATCCCATCGAATTTTTTTTACACCACCTGAACGAGACTAAAGTTTCGTCTAGTTGATCGTCTACCGTCGCATAATGTATATTATATACCGTTCAGAGGGGACCGGCTGTCTATCCTCGTTGTCGTGAGTCGGACACCCGTGCCTTCGCTAGAGTTTTTCAAACTCTGCTTCTGGATATCGGGACGAAAGACCGCGCGAGGACGACGGATGCGAGTCCCATCGAATTTTTGACTTACACACTACCTGAACGAGACTTAAAGTTTCATATTATATACCGTTCAGAGGGGACCGGCTGTCTATCCTCGTTGTCGTGAGTCGGACACCCGTGCCGTCGCTAGAGTTTTTCAAACTCTGCTTCTGGATATCGGGACGAAAGACCGCGCGAGGACGACGGATGCGAGTCCCATCGAATTTTTGACTTACACACTACCTGAACGAGACTTAAAGTTTCATATAATATACCGTTCAGAGGGGACCGGCTGTCTTTCCTCGTTGTCGTGAGTCGGACACCCGTGCCGTCGCTAGAGTTTTTCAAACTCTGCTTCTGGATATCGGGACGAAAGACCGCGCGAGGACGACGGATGCGAGTCCCATCGAATTTTTTATTTAAACACTACCTGAACGAGACTTAAAGTTTCATATAATATACCGTTCAGAGGGGACCGGCTGTCTTTCCTCGTTGTCGTGAGTCGGACACCCGTGCCGTCGCTAGAGTTTTTCAAACTCTGCTTCTGGATATCGGGACGAAAGACCGCGCGAGGACGACGGATGCGAGTCCCATCGAATTTTTTATTTAAACACTACCTGAACGAGACTTAAAGTTTCATATAATATACCGTTCAGAGGGGACCGGCTGTCTTTCCTCGTTGTCGTGAGTCGGAGACCCGTGCCGTCGCTAGAGTTTTTCAAACTCTGCTTCTGGATATCGGGACGAAAGACCGCGCGAGGACGACGGATGCGAGTCCCATCGAATTTTTGATTTACACACTACCTGAACGAGACTTAAAGTTTCATCCAGTTTGTCGTCTATCATCTCATATATAATATACCGTTCAGAGGGGACCGGCTGTCTATCCTCGTTGTCGTGAGTCGGACACCCGTGCCGTCGCTAGAGTTTTTCAAACTCTGCTTCTGGATGTTGGGACGAAAGACCGCGCGAGGACGATGGATGCGAGTCCCATCGAATTTTTGATTTACAAGACACACACTACCTGAACGAGACTAAAGTTTCATCGAGTTTATCGTCGCATAACCCGTTCGGAGGGGACCGGCTGTCTATCCTCGTTGTCGTGAGTCGGACACCCGTGCCGTCGCTAGAGTTTTTCAAACTCTGCTTCTGGATATCGGGACGAAAGACCGCGCGAGGACGATGGCTGCGAGTCCCATCGAATTTTTGTTTTTTTTTTTTTTAAAAAAAAAAACACCACCCGAACGGAGATGTGTTCTATCTTTCGTCGATTTTTCATGCTTTCAGTCGGTCGCGTGGTCGCCATCCGTTCGGAGGGGATCGCCGGCTTCGAAACCTCGATGTCGTGAGTCGGACACCCGTGCCGTCGCTAGAGTTTTTCAAACTCTGCTTCTGGATATTGGGACGAAAGACCGCTCGAGGCGGACGGCCGCGCGAATCCCATCGAATCTTTACTATCACCCGAACGATGGAGAGATGCACGCGCGCTGTTTCTTGAATAATTGGACGAGAGAGTAGAATCAAACACATATATAACATGGGCTAGCCACCGTGCTTACTCGTTCGCGAGATCGTGTGCTGTACAGAGGATTCAGAATCGGGTGTATATATCCCCGTCGTTTCCTGACGAACGGAGCTTCGATCTCGATGGTTGTTATATATCATAATGTACTTTACGCCCGGCCGGCGAACGCGCGTATCTTCGCGCGTTCGTCGTTTTCTTTTTTTTTCGAACGTTTTTGTGTCGTCAATCCTATGGCGACTTCTGCGCGTTCGATTCCCGTTGGTCGAACGTGACGGAACTCGGCTTCGCTAGAACCGAGAAGAGTACATTTGAGTATTGAACTGTTGTAAATTTATAAAAGATTACCCTGAACGGTGGATCACTTGGCTCGTGGGTCGATGAAGAACGCAGCTAATTGCGCGTCAACGTGTGAACTGCAGGACACATGAACATCGACATTTCGAACGCACATTGCGGTCCACGGATACAATTCCTGGACCACGCCTGGCTGAGGGTTGCTCACGTAAACCTAAGACTGCTTGCGTTGCGTATCGTTACTCTCCGTATCTGTCTCTCTCTGTCCCTTCTTGCCTTAACAACCCGCCGTCGTTCTTCTTTATATAAGAGAACGTTTCAGAGTCGGACGAAGGTACAAGAACGAGGATACGAATAAGAGCGGACGGAGAGAACATACGCGACGTACGAGCGATTGTTGGACGCTCGTCGGCGTTCGTCGCGGTCGTGCAGAGACCGTGCAAGTCGTACGCATGCTCGATATATAATCTATCGTGTTCACGGGAGACTACGAAACTCTACCTCTGTCTCTCTCTGTCCCTTCTTGCCTTGACAACCCGCCGTCGTTCTTCTTAAAAATTATAAGAGAACGTTTCAGAGTCGGACGAAGGTATACGAAGGGATACGAATAAGAGCGGAGAGAACCGGTCACGGACCTGC
>NW_026099387.1:100000-112500 GCF_024542735.1 Bombus huntii
CGTAACTCGACGAAATACGTCGGGATTAATGGTTTATTTCCGTCCGAGAACGATTTTTAAAAACGGACCTATGCGGCCGGTCGTTCGTACTTAGAAAATTTTCGGACCGAACACTCTTTTTCGATTAATTCGTTAAAAAGCGTTATAACGTACGAATATTTTTCAAGAAATCGTTATAACTCGATAAAATACGTCGGGATTAAGCGTTTATATCGTCGGCAGACGGATATAAAAACGTTTGGACCGACACGACCGGTCGTTGGAACATAGAAAAATTCCGAGCCGGTACGTTGGGACTTAGAAAAATTCCGAGGGCGAAAAAGTTTTTTCGAGTTTATTCGTTAAAAAGCGTTACAAGGTATGAATTTTTTTGCATAAATCGACGTAACTCGACGAAATACGTCGGGATTAATGGTTTATTTCCGTCCGAGAACGATTTTTAAAAACGGACCTATGCGGCCGGTCGTTCGTACTTAGAAAATTTTCGGACCGAACACTCTTTTTCGATTAATTCGTTAAAAAGCGTTATAACGTACGAATATTTTTCAAGAAATCGTTATAACTCGATAAAATACGTCGGGATTAAGCGTTTATATCGTCGGCAGACGGATATAAAAACGTTTGGACCGACACGACCGGTCGTTGGAACATAGAAAAATTCCGAGCCGGTACGTTGGGACTTAGAAAAATTCCGAGGGCGAAAAAGTTTTTTCGAGTTTATTCGTTAAAAAGCGTTACAAGGTATGAATTTTTTTGCATAAATCGACGTAACTCGACGAAATACGTCGGGATTAATGGTTTATTTCCGTCCGAGAACGATTTTTAAAAACGGACCTATGCGGCCGGTCGTTCGTACTTAGAAAATTTTCGGACCGAACACTCTTTTTCGATTAATTCGTTAAAAAGCGTTATAACGTACGAATATTTTTCAAGAAATCGTTATAACTCGATAAAATACGTCGGGATTAAGCGTTTATATCGTCGGCAGACGGATATAAAAACGTTTGGACCGACACGACCGGTCGTTGGAACATAGAAAAATTCCGAGCCGGTACGTTGGGACTTAGAAAAATTCCGAGCGCGAAAAAGTTTTTTCGAGTTTATTCGTTAAAAAGCGTTACAAGGTATGAATTTTTTTGCATAAATCGACGTAACTCGACGAAATACGTCGGGATTAATGGTTTATTTCCGTCCGAGAACGATTTTTAAAAACGGACCTATGCGGCCGGTCGTTCGTACTTAGAAAATTTTCGGACCGAACACTCTTTTTCGATTAATTCGTTAAAAAGCGTTATAACGTACGAATATTTTTCAAGAAATCGTTATAACTCGATAAAATACGTCGGGATTAAGCGTTTATATCGTCGGCAGACGGATATAAAAACGTTTGGACCGACACGACCGGTCGTTGGAACATAGAAAAATTCCGAGCCGGTACGTTGGGACTTAGAAAAATTCCGAGCGCGAAAAAGTTTTTTCGAGTTTATTCGTTAAAAAGCGTTACAAGGTATGAATTTTTTTGCATAAATCGACGTAACTCGACGAAATACGTCGGGATTAATGGTTTATTTCCGTCCGAGAACGATTTTTAAAAACGGACCTATGCGGCCGGTCGTTCGTACTTAGAAAATTTTCGGACCGAACACTCTTTTTCGATTAATTCGTTAAAAAGCGTTATAACGTACGAATATTTTTCAAGAAATCGTTATAACTCGATAAAATACGTCGGGATTAAGCGTTTATATCGTCGGCAGACGGATATAAAAACGTTTGGACCGACACGACCGGTCGTTGGAACATAGAAAAATTCCGAGCCGGTACGTTGGGACTTAGAAAAATTCCGAGGGCGAAAAAGTTTTTTCGAGTTTATTCGTTAAAAAGCGTTACAAGGTATGAATTTTTTTGCATAAATCGACGTAACTCGACGAAATACGTCGGGATTAATGGTTTATTTCCGTCCGAGAACGATTTTTAAAAACGGACCTATGCGGCCGGTCGTTCGTACTTAGAAAATTTTCGGACCGAACACTCTTTTTCGATTAATTCGTTAAAAAGCGTTATAACGTACGAATATTTTTCAAGAAATCGTTATAACTCGATAAAATACGTCGGGATTAAGCGTTTATATCGTCGGCAGACGGATATAAAAACGTTTGGACCGACACGACCGGTCGTTGGAACATAGAAAAATTCCGAGCCGGTACGTTGGGACTTAGAAAAATTCCGAGGGCGAAAAAGTTTTTTCGAGTTTATTCGTTAAAAAGCGTTACAAGGTATGAATTTTTTTGCATAAATCGACGTAACTCGACGAAATACGTCGGGATTAATGGTTTATTTCCGTCCGAGAACGATTTTTAAAAACGGACCTATGCGGCCGGTCGTTCGTACTTAGAAAATTTTCGGACCGAACACTCTTTTTCGATTAATTCGTTAAAAAGCGTTATAACGTACGAATATTTTTCAAGAAATCGTTATAACTCGATAAAATACGTCGGGATTAAGCGTTTATATCGTCGGCAGACGGATATAAAAACGTTTGGACCGACACGACCGGTCGTTGGAACATAGAAAAATTCCGAGCCGGTACGTTGGGACTTAGAAAAATTCCGAGCGCGAAAAAGTTTTTTCGAGTTTATTCGTTAAAAAGCGTTACAAGGTATGAATTTTTTTGCATAAATCGACGTAACTCGACGAAATACGTCGGGATTAATGGTTTATTTCCGTCCGAGAACGATTTTTAAAAACGGACCTATGCGGCCGGTCGTTCGTACTTAGAAAATTTTCGGACCGAACACTCTTTTTCGATTAATTCGTTAAAAAGCGTTATAACGTACGAATATTTTTCAAGAAATCGTTATAACTCGATAAAATACGTCGGGATTAAGCGTTTATATCGTCGGCAGACGGATATAAAAACGTTTGGACCGACACGACCGGTCGTTGGAACATAGAAAAATTCCGAGCCGGTACGTTGGGACTTAGAAAAATTCCGAGCGCGAAAAAGTTTTTTCGAGTTTATTCGTTAAAAAGCGTTACAAGGTATGAATTTTTTTGCATAAATCGACGTAACTCGACGAAATACGTCGGGATTAATGGTTTATTTCCGTCCGAGAACGATTTTTAAAAACGGACCTATGCGGCCGGTCGTTCGTACTTAGAAAATTTTCGGACCGAACACTCTTTTTCGATTAATTCGTTAAAAAGCGTTATAACGTACGAATATTTTTCAAGAAATCGTTATAACTCGATAAAATACGTCGGGATTAAGCGTTTATATCGTCGGCAGACGGATATAAAAACGTTTGGACCGACACGACCGGTCGTTGGAACATAGAAAAATTCCGAGCCGGTACGTTGGGACTTAGAAAAATTCCGAGGGCGAAAAAGTTTTTTCGAGTTTATTCGTTAAAAAGCGTTACAAGGTATGAATTTTTTTGCATAAATCGACGTAACTCGACGAAATACGTCGGGATTAATGGTTTATTTCCGTCCGAGAACGATTTTTAAAAACGGACCTATGCGGCCGGTCGTTCGTACTTAGAAAATTTTCGGACCGAACACTCTTTTTCGATTAATTCGTTAAAAAGCGTTATAACGTACGAATATTTTTCAAGAAATCGTTATAACTCGATAAAATACGTCGGGATTAAGCGTTTATATCGTCGGCAGACGGATATAAAAACGTTTGGACCGACACGACCGGTCGTTGGAACATAGAAAAATTCCGAGCCGGTACGTTGGGACTTAGAAAAATTCCGAGGGCGAAAAAGTTTTTTCGAGTTTATTCGTTAAAAAGCGTTACAAGGTATGAATTTTTTTGCATAAATCGACGTAACTCGACGAAATACGTCGGGATTAATGGTTTATTTCCGTCCGAGAACGATTTTTAAAAACGGACCTATGCGGCCGGTCGTTCGTACTTAGAAAATTTTCGGACCGAACACTCTTTTTCGATTAATTCGTTAAAAAGCGTTATAACGTACGAATATTTTTCAAGAAATCGTTATAACTCGATAAAATACGTCGGGATTAAGCGTTTATATCGTCGGCAGACGGATATAAAAACGTTTGGACCGACACGACCGGTCGTTGGAACATAGAAAAATTCCGAGCCGGTACGTTGGGACTTAGAAAAATTCCGAGGGCGAAAAAGTTTTTTCGAGTTTATTCGTTTAAAAGCGTTACAAGGTATGAATTTTTTTACGGGAATCGTTCTATCTCTATTAAATACGTCGGGATTAAACATTTTTATCGATTTTTTCAAAAAATTAGCGTTCGTCGAACTGACACGACTGGGATATTTTTCTAATTTTTTCGTTAATTAACGTTACAAGGTATATATTTTTTTGCATATTTCTACTTATTTTAACGTATTGTAATTGATTATAAACTTATTTTTTGTCCGTATTCGATAAAAGAGTATGTTTACTGATGCAATTTTTCGGTGAAAAAAAAAATTAATTTTTTGGTAAAAATGCATTTCTATTATGTTAATAAAACGTCTGGTAATGTATTTCGATGGTTGGATATTGGCTTTGTATAGTAGTGATCGAGCGTTCGCGAGACTAAGTTCCAGCGTCCCTTCCGAACGGTACGTTGCTACGGAGGTTTTGCACCGTAAGCGCGCGGCCGCTAGCCCGGCCGGCGCCGGCCTTCCGGCTGGCGCTTTCGTATCTATAAGAGAGACGTCGAGCCGGACGGTTCGGTCGGAACAGCGTTGAGCGCGTGGCTATTCTACGGCCTCGGTTGAGAATTCAGTCACCGCTCCTCGAGTCTTAGTGTATTTTACGCTATTTCTCGACTGTTCCTCCGTTCTCGTTCTGGTTTTTTCTCTACACTGCTGCGCCGCGGGTCGCTGTCCTGGACGTAATGACCAAATATCGTGGCAAGGTTCCCCTGAGTCGGGAAGCTGGTGACCTGTGTGTACGTATTCTAACAAAAATTGTTAGATGCGTGTGTGCTTGTACTAACTGAGCATCGATTCATTCAAAAGAGTATAACCGTCTGCTTTCTATAAAAACTTCTGCTTTCGCAGAAGTATCCGATGAGGCGGTAGGAGCGTACTATCTTTGCGTAGTATGTCTTCTGCCGAAAATGTTCTACCGATTGAAAGAATATTCTTACGGTATGTCCAGCGCGACGCACTGGGATACGCGCTTGTTCGTTCAGCGTGAGGTGCGTATACGTGCTTTACCGCTAAGATATTCTAATAAGTCTTTTTACACGAAGACAGCATTATGGAAATGTTCCTTTAGAAGTACGATTCTAAACATTTTATATAAGACTATGAGAGAGAGAGAGAGAGAGAAGAGAGGAGGTGGAGTTGAGAATTACAAAGTGGCTGCGAGCGGCGTTCGAAGATTATTACTGAACTATGGGTGTATCTCGAACGTCGCTAGGAGATATATTTTATAGATATATCTATCTTAAGAACGAAAAGTCTCGTCGTACGGTGCTTACGTCCCACCTACGACACGAAGAGAACTTAAACGAAATTTATAAGAATTGTTATACGAATAAGATCCCTGGTTGATCCTGCCAGTAGTCATATGCTTGTCTCAAAGATTAAGCCATGCATGTCTCAGTACATGCCGCATTAAGGTGAAACCGCGAATGGCTCATTAAATCAGTTATGGTTTCTTAGATCATACCTACATTTACTTGGATAACTGTGGTAATTCTAGAGCTAATACATGCAAACAGATTCCGACCAGAGATGGTAGGAATGCTTTTATTAGATCAAAACCAATCGGTGGCGGATGGCTCGTCTGTCCGTCCATCGTTTGTTTTGGTGACTCTGAATAACTTTGTGCTGATCGCATGGTCATCTAGCACCGGCGACGCATCTTTCAAATGTCTGCCTTATCAACTGTCGATGGTAGGTTCTGCGCCTACCATGGTTGTAACGGGTAACGGGGAATCAGGGTTCGATTCCGGAGAGGGAGCCTGAGAAACAGCTACCACATCCAAGGAAGGCAGCAGGCGCGCAAATTACCCACATCCCGGCACGGGGAGGTAGTGACGAAAAATAACGATACGGGACTCATCCGAGGCCCCGTAATCGGAATGAGTACACTTTAAATCCTTTAACGAGGACCAATTGGAGGGCAAGTCTGGTGCCAGCAGCCGCGGTAATTCCAGCTCCAATAGCGTATATTAAAGTTGTTGCGGTTAAAAAGCTCGTAGTTGAATCTGTGTGTCACAGTGTCGGTTCACCGCTCGCGGTGTTTAACTGGCATTATGTGGTACGTCCTATCGGTGGGCTTAGCTCCTCGCGGGCGGTCCAACTAATATCCCATCGCGGTGCTCTTCACTGAGTGTCGAGGTGGGCCGATACGTTTACTTTGAACAAATTAGAGTGCTTAAAGCAGGCTACCTTCGCCTGAATACTGTGTGCATGGAATAATGGAATAGGACCTCGGTTCTATTTTGTTGGTTTTCGGAGCCCCGAGGTAATGATTAATAGGGACAGATGGGGGCATTCGTATTGCGACGTTAGAGGTGAAATTCTTGGATCGTCGCAAGACGGACAGAAGCGAAAGCATTTGCCAAAAATGTTTTCATTAATCAAGAACGAAAGTTAGAGGTTCGAAGGCGATCAGATACCGCCCTAGTTCTAACCATAAACGATGCCAGCCAGCGATCCGCCGAAGTTCCTCCGATGACTCGGCGGGCAGCTTCCGGGAAACCAAAGCTTTTGGGTTCCGGGGGAAGTATGGTTGCAAAGCTGAAACTTAAAGGAATTGACGGAAGGGCACCACCAGGAGTGGAGCCTGCGGCTTAATTTGACTCAACACGGGAAACCTCACCAGGCCCGGACACCGGAAGGATTGACAGATTGATAGCTCTTTCTTGATTCGGTGGGTGGTGGTGCATGGCCGTTCTTAGTTGGTGGAGCGATTTGTCTGGTTAATTCCGATAACGAACGAGACTCTAGCCTGCTAAATAGACGTAACTTATGGTATCTCGAAGGCCCCCGGCTTCGGTCGGTGGGTTTTTACTACCAACGTACAAACAAATCTTCTTAGAGGAACAGGCGGCTTCTAGCCGCACGAGATTGAGCAATAACAGGTCTGTGATGCCCTTAGATGTTCTGGGCCGCACGCGCGCTACACTGAAGGAATCAGCGTGTTTTCCCTGGCCGAAAGGCCCGGGTAACCCGCTGAACCTCCTTCGTGCTAGGGATTGGGGCTTGCAATTATTCCCCATGAACGAGGAATTCCCAGTAAGCGCGAGTCATAAGCTCGCGTTGATTACGTCCCTGCCCTTTGTACACACCGCCCGTCGCTACTACCGATTGAATGATTTAGTGAGGTCTTCGGACTGGTGCGCGGCCAATGTGATAAGCATTGCCGATGTTACCGGGAAGATGACCAAACTTGATCATTTAGAGGAAGTAAAAGTCGTAACAAGGTTTCCGTAGGTGAACCTGCGGAAGGATCATTAACGATACGATACCAAAAGAATTTGACTTGAACACATATAAAAACTATGAAATATATATCACAATGGTCGGTAAGGAGCCGTACTCCTCCTGTATCGACGAAAGTATATACGACGTATTAACAAGCTATATACTTTAACAAACGAAAACGCCAGGGAGCTTGGCAACCTCCGTTGGCACGAATAGAAATATTCTTAAGGAGGAGACGACCCTCCAGCTACGGAATTATACGAAGAGAAGGTGGCACTCTCTCTCGATCATCGGGATGAAGAGATATATATATACAAGTATAAAAACGAAATGCGAATGAAACTTATTCGAGGCGCCTGCGTGAGGTCGTAAACAGAAAGACCCGCCGTCTCCGAATAAAACATATAACATATAATATATATATATATATATGAAATTCTAATAAAAGGGAACTCTAGCTTCGAAAGAGCCAACAAAAGTTAAGGCTCGATATCAAACGAAAAAATTACGATGGAAACCAGGTGTAAAGAGAAATGCAGTCGTGGCGCCTGCGAGAGGCCGTACACAGAAAGACCCGCCGTCACGATCTCGTATTTCGTATTTGCATCGTGGAAACCGTACAAACGAAATATAAAAGTCCATGCAAACTAATAAGAAAATCTCTAAAGTGCCTCGTGTCGGAGTGATCATGCTCGCCTATTCTCTTCTATGTTTCGTGGTCTGTGTTGCGTTTGTTCTCCTCCTAGCAACGGG
This sequence comes from Bombus huntii, assembly GCF_024542735.1. Taxonomy (NCBI): domain Eukaryota; kingdom Metazoa; phylum Arthropoda; class Insecta; order Hymenoptera; family Apidae; genus Bombus; species Bombus huntii. The sequence goes on from NW_026099387.1 coordinate 108,168, forward strand.
ACATATCGAAGACTCCTCTTTGGGATCGAACGAAGCGTCTAGAACGAGTCGACGAGAGCGAAAGAACTTGTAGCGAGTCGCGCAGAGCGAAAGGATACCGATATACATCTTCGAAGGTTCTCTTCGAAGATCCATGGATACCTTCTGCGTCGACTTCTCTCGTCTCTTTCATCGAAACTCTCGTCGTTCTCGAAACGTGCTTCCTACCCAAAGGGCGTGTGCTCTTCGTATGTCGTTTCGTTCGAAATAACGAAACCACGTGTAACATACTCGTGGATCGGGTAACCTAGAACGAAGACGCATCGCGTGGATGTTGGCCCGCTATGCGACGATGACCGATGATGATGATGATGATGATGATGATATGATGATGATGTCGATGTCGACGACGACGACGATGAAGACGATGTGTAGCAACGATTCGTAACTAGTCTAGCCGAAGTTCGTTCAGAGGGGAACGCCGCCGGCTTCGAAGCCTCGATGTCGTGAGTCGGACACCCGTGCCGTCGCTAGAGTTTTTCAAACTCTGCTTCTGGATATTGGGACGAAAGACCGCTCGAGGACGACGACAGCCGTGCGTGCGTATCCCATCGAATTTTTTTTACACCACCTGAACGAGACTAAAGTTTCGTCTAGTTGATCGTCTACCGTCGCATAATGTATATTATATACCGTTCAGAGGGGACCGGCTGTCTATCCTCGTTGTCGTGAGTCGGACACCCGTGCCGTCGCTAGAGTTTTTCAAACTCTGCTTCTGGATATCGGGACGAAAGACCGCGCGAGGACGACGGATGCGAGTCCCATCGAATTTTTGACTTACACACTACCTGAACGAGACTTAAAGTTTCATATTATATACCGTTCAGAGGGGACCGGCTGTCTATCCTCGTTGTCGTGAGTCGGACACCCGTGCCGTCGCTAGAGTTTTTCAAACTCTGCTTCTGGATATCGGGACGAAAGACCGCGCGAGGACGACGGATGCGAGTCCCATCGAATTTTTGACTTACACACTACCTGAACGAGACTTAAAGTTTCATATAATATACCGTTCAGAGGGGACCGGCTGTCTTTCCTCGTTGTCGTGAGTCGGACACCCGTGCCGTCGCTAGAGTTTTTCAAACTCTGCTTCTGGATATCGGGACGAAAGACCGCGCGAGGACGACGGATGCGAGTCCCATCGAATTTTTTATTTAAACACTACCTGAACGAGACTTAAAGTTTCATATAATATACCGTTCAGAGGGGACCGGCTGTCTTTCCTCGTTGTCGTGAGTCGGACACCCGTGCCGTCGCTAGAGTTTTTCAAACTCTGCTTCTGGATATCGGGACGAAAGACCGCGCGAGGACGACGGATGCGAGTCCCATCGAATTTTTTATTTAAACACTACCTGAACGAGACTTAAAGTTTCATATAATATACCGTTCAGAGGGGACCGGCTGTCTTTCCTCGTTGTCGTGAGTCGGAGACCCGTGCCGTCGCTAGAGTTTTTCAAACTCTGCTTCTGGATATCGGGACGAAAGACCGCGCGAGGACGACGGATGCGAGTCCCATCGAATTTTTGATTTACACACTACCTGAACGAGACTTAAAGTTTCATCCAGTTTGTCGTCTATCATCTCATATATAATATACCGTTCAGAGGGGACCGGCTGTCTATCCTCGTTGTCGTGAGTCGGACACCCGTGCCGTCGCTAGAGTTTTTCAAACTCTGCTTCTGGATGTTGGGACGAAAGACCGCGCGAGGACGATGGATGCGAGTCCCATCGAATTTTTGATTTACAAGACACACACTACCTGAACGAGACTAAAGTTTCATCGAGTTTATCGTCGCATAACCCGTTCGGAGGGGACCGGCTGTCTATCCTCGTTGTCGTGAGTCGGACACCCGTGCCGTCGCTAGAGTTTTTCAAACTCTGCTTCTGGATATCGGGACGAAAGACCGCGCGAGGACGATGGCTGCGAGTCCCATCGAATTTTTGTTTTTTTTTTTTTTAAAAAAAAAAACACCACCCGAACGGAGATGTGTTCTATCTTTCGTCGATTTTTCATGCTTTCAGTCGGTCGCGTGGTCGCCATCCGTTCGGAGGGGATCGCCGGCTTCGAAACCTCGATGTCGTGAGTCGGACACCCGTGCCGTCGCTAGAGTTTTTCAAACTCTGCTTCTGGATATTGGGACGAAAGACCGCTCGAGGCGGACGGCCGCGCGAATCCCATCGAATCTTTACTATCACCCGAACGATGGAGAGATGCACGCGCGCTGTTTCTTGAATAATTGGACGAGAGAGTAGAATCAAACACATATATAACATGGGCTAGCCACCGTGCTTACTCGTTCGCGAGATCGTGTGCTGTACAGAGGATTCAGAATCGGGTGTATATATCCCCGTCGTTTCCTGACGAACGGAGCTTCGATCTCGATGGTTGTTATATATCATAATGTACTTTACGCCCGGCCGGCGAACGCGCGTATCTTCGCGCGTTCGTCGTTTTCTTTTTTTTTCGAACGTTTTTGTGTCGTCAATCCTATGGCGACTTCTGCGCGTTCGATTCCCGTTGGTCGAACGTGACGGAACTCGGCTTCGCTAGAACCGAGAAGAGTACATTTGAGTATTGAACTGTTGTAAATTTATAAAAGATTACCCTGAACGGTGGATCACTTGGCTCGTGGGTCGATGAAGAACGCAGCTAATTGCGCGTCAACGTGTGAACTGCAGGACACATGAACATCGACATTTCGAACGCACATTGCGGTCCACGGATACAATTCCTGGACCACGCCTGGCTGAGGGTTGCTCACGTAAACCTAAGACTGCTTGCGTTGCGTATCGTTACTCTCCGTATCTGTCTCTCTCTGTCCCTTCTTGCCTTAACAACCCGCCGTCGTTCTTCTTTATATAAGAGAACGTTTCAGAGTCGGACGAAGGTACAAGAACGAGGATACGAATAAGAGCGGACGGAGAGAACATACGCGACGTACGAGCGATTGTTGGACGCTCGTCGGCGTTCGTCGCGGTCGTGCAGAGACCGTGCAAGTCGTACGCATGCTCGATATATAATCTATCGTGTTCACGGGAGACTACGAAACTCTACCTCTGTCTCTCTCTGTCCCTTCTTGCCTTGACAACCCGCCGTCGTTCTTCTTAAAAATTATAAGAGAACGTTTCAGAGTCGGACGAAGGTATACGAAGGGATACGAATAAGAGCGGAGAGAACCGGTCACGGACCTGCGTGAGTGCTCGCGGCGTCGTGAGTCGTCCTTACGAGGGCGACCGCCCGCTTATGCACCGCTTCGTGTATCGGTTATCGAACGTATATACTCGTAGTGTTCTCCTCGTGACCGATTTTTTTTTCATATCAGGCGATATATGCTACGTTTGCCGGTGTTCGACGCACGAAGGTCCGCGCCCCCGACGTCGTCTTAAAAGAATATTATATTTGGCGAGACTGAGAGAGAAAGCAAATATGGGAACTCGGTCGAGAGAGGAGAGAAGAGAGAACCAAAAAAAAAACCTAAACTCGATGGCGTGCGAAACTTTGCCATAATCTACCGTCTTTTCTTAAGACTCTCGTACAGCCCCAGGGATCGAATGCCCACTCCGTCTCTTCGCGAAAGCGACTGACAACAACGAGGACCGTCGCATCGATGGGTCGTCGTTGCGTTTTACACGCTCTGTGCTTTTTTACAAGCCCCGAAAGTATCAGCCGTAGATCCGGGAACGCACACGCGAGATTTCTTCGAGCGCTCTGACGACTTAGGGAGGTATGATCCCCAGCGTCGCGCGGAGATCGGAGAGTACACGTACTCGTATCGGGACGAATTTTCCCCGTCGTCGTGTATCTCTCTGCCCGCGCGCCTGGCTCCCGAAAAGCCACGTTCGTCGGAAATCTTACATATTATATATGTAACGCGTGTGCGAACTAGCGTGTGTCTAAGATCGGCTATACACGGGTGCTGCTGTAACTACAAGCTCGAGGTGTTTTCCGCAGCGTTTCTGTACCCGAGGAAGATGCGCATGTGAGTCCGTTACGAAGTTGTTCGTACGGTCGTCGTCGTCGGAGAGATCGTAGACGAGGAAGAAGACGATCCCCTTTGGCGAGGCTCGAGAAAAAAACTTTGAGAGAGACGAGGTATACACGCGCGTACGACTATGTCGTGCGCGCGTGTGATTTTTTTTTTATGGCAATTCGACGCTTCGAGAATAGAGAAAAGAGAGTGTTGGTCATCCCATGCCTCTTCGTCGTCTATCGCTGGACCGCGCATCCTAACGTCGCGCCGGTCGTCCAGTCCCCGAACACACACACCCACCCGACGGTACGTCTCGCTCGCTTTTT
>NW_026099387.1:120000-122032 GCF_024542735.1 Bombus huntii
TTTTTTAAAAAATTTCATCCTCCGGACCAACGTGACCGGGACGTTGGAACTTAGAATTTTTTCGCACCGTTACGAAAGTACCGAAAGTTCAACTCGAAATAACTCGCCAAAAAGCGTTATAACGTATCGAAATTTTGCGTGAAATCGTTACGTTTCGACGAAATCTAGTCGAAAGTAGCGATTTCACTTTATTTTTTTAAAAAATTTCATCCTCCGGACCAACGTGACCGGGACGTTGGAACTTAGAATTTTTTCCGCACCGTTACGAAAGTACCGAAAGTTCAACTCGAAATAACTCGCCAAAAAGCGTTATAACGTATCGAAATTTTGCGTGAAATCGTTACGTTTCGACGAAATCTAGTCGAAAGTAGCGATTTCACTTTATTTTTTTAAAAAATTTCATCCTCCGGACCAACGTGACCGGGACGTTGGAACTTAGAATTTTTCGCCCCGTACGAAAGTACCGAATGTTCAACTCGAAATAACTCGCCAAAAAGCGTTATAACGTATCGAAATTTTGTGTGAAATCGTTACGTATCGACGAAATCTAGTCGAACGTAACGATTTCACTTTATTTTTTTAAAAAATTTCATCCTCCGGACCAACGTGACCGGGACGTTGGAACTTAGAATTTTTTCGCACCGCTACGAAAAGGCCGAAAGATCCCCTCCAAATAACTCGTTAAAAAGTGTTAGAAGGTACGAATATTTTTCAAGAAATCGTTATAACTCGATAAAATACGTCGGGATTAAGCGTTTATATCGTCGGCAGACGGATATAAAAACGTTTGGACCGACACGACCGGTCGTTGGAACATAGAAAAATTCCGAGCCGGTACGTTGGGACTTAGAAAAATTCCGAGCGCGAAAAAGTTTTTTCGAGTTTATTCGTTAAAAAGCGTTACAAGGTATGAATTTTTTTGCATAAATCGACGTAACTCGACGAAATACGTCGGGATTAATGGTTTATTTCCGTCCGAGAACGATTTTTAAAAACGGACCTATGCGGCCGGTCGTTCGTACTTAGAAAATTTTCGGACCGAACACTCTTTTTCGATTAATTCGTTAAAAAGCGTTATAACGTACGAATATTTTTCAAGAAATCGTTATAACTCGATAAAATACGTCGGGATTAAGCGTTTATATCGTCGGCAGACGGATATAAAAACGTTTGGACCCGACACGACCGGTCGTTGGAACATAGAAAAATTCGAGCCGGTACGTTGGGACTTAGAAAAATTCCGAGCGCGAAAAAGTTTTTCGAGTTTATTCGTTAAAAAAGCGTTACAAGGTATGAATTTTTTTGCATAAATCGACGTAACTCGACGAAATACGTCGGGATTAATGGTTTATTTCCGTCCGAGAACGATTTTTAAAAACGGACCTATGCGGCCGGTCGTTCGTACTTAGAAAATTTTCGGACCGAACACTCTTTTTCGATTAATTCGTTAAAAAGCGTTATAACGTACGAATATTTTCAAGAAATCGTTATAACTCGATAAAATACGTCGGGATTAAGCGTTTATATCGTCGGCAGACGGATATAAAAAACGTTTGGACACCGACACGACCGGTCGTTGGAACATAGAAAAATTCCGAGCCGGTACGTTGGGACTTAGAAAAATTCCGAGCGCGAAAAAGTTTTTTCGAGTTATTCGTTAAAAAGCGTTACAAGGTATGAATTTTTTTGCATAAATCGACGTAACTCGACGAAATACGTCGGGATTAATGGTTTATTTCCGTCCGAGAACGATTTTTAAAACGGACCTATGCGGCCGGTCGTTCGTACTTAGAAAATTTTCGGACCGAACACTCTTTTTCGATTAATTCGTTAAAAAGCGTATATAACGTACGAATATTTTTCAAGAAATCGTTATAACTCGATAAAATACGTCGGGATTAAGCGTTTATATCGTCGGCAGACGGATATAAAAACGTTTGGACCGACACGACCGGTCGTTGGAACATAGAAAAATTCCGAGCCGGTACGTTGGGACTTAGAAAAATTCCGAGGGCGAAAAAGTTTTTTCGAG
>NW_026099388.1:0-5000 GCF_024542735.1 Bombus huntii
TAGCTCCTCGCGGGCGGTCCAACTAATATCCCATCGCGGTGCTCTTCACTGAGTGTCGAGGTGGGCCGATACGTTTACTTTGAACAAATTAGAGTGCTTAAAGCAGGCTACCTTCGCCTGAATACTGTGTGCATGGAATAATGGAATAGGACCTCGGTTCTATTTTGTTGGTTTTCGGAGCCCCGAGGTAATGATTAATAGGGACAGATGGGGGCATTCGTATTGCGACGTTAGAGGTGAAATTCTTGGATCGTCGCAAGACGGACAGAAGCGAAAGCATTTGCCAAAAATGTTTTCATTAATCAAGAACGAAAGTTAGAGGTTCGAAGGCGATCAGATACCGCCCTAGTTCTAACCATAAACGATGCCAGCCAGCGATCCGCCGAAGTTCCTCCGATGACTCGGCGGGCAGCTTCCGGGAAACCAAAGCTTTTGGGTTCCGGGGGAAGTATGGTTGCAAAGCTGAAACTTAAAGGAATTGACGGAAGGGCACCACCAGGAGTGGAGCCTGCGGCTTAATTTGACTCAACACGGGAAACCTCACCAGGCCCGGACACCGGAAGGATTGACAGATTGATAGCTCTTTCTTGATTCGGTGGGTGGTGGTGCATGGCCGTTCTTAGTTGGTGGAGCGATTTGTCTGGTTAATTCCGATAACGAACGAGACTCTAGCCTGCTAAATAGACGTAACTTATGGTATCTCGAAGGCCCCCGGCTTCGGTCGGTGGGTTTTTACTACCAACGTACAAACAAATCTTCTTAGAGGAACAGGCGGCTTCTAGCCGCACGAGATTGAGCAATAACAGGTCTGTGATGCCCTTAGATGTTCTGGGCCGCACGCGCGCTACACTGAAGGAATCAGCGTGTTTTCCCTGGCCGAAAGGCCCGGGTAACCCGCTGAACCTCCTTCGTGCTAGGGATTGGGGCTTGCAATTATTCCCCATGAACGAGGAATTCCCAGTAAGCGCGAGTCATAAGCTCGCGTTGATTACGTCCCTGCCCTTTGTACACACCGCCCGTCGCTACTACCGATTGAATGATTTAGTGAGGTCTTCGGACTGGTGCGCGGCCAATGTGATAAGCATTGCCGATGTTACCGGGAAGATGACCAAACTTGATCATTTAGAGGAAGTAAAAGTCGTAACAAGGTTTCCGTAGGTGAACCTGCGGAAGGATCATTAACGATACGATACCAAAAGAATTTGACTTGAACACATATAAAAACTATGAAATATATATCACAATGGTCGGTAAGGAGCCGTACTCCTCCTGTATCGACGAAAGTATATACGACGTATTAACAAGCTATATACTTTAACAAACGAAAACGCCAGGGAGCTTGGCAACCTCCGTTGGCACGAATAGAAATATTCTTAAGGAGGAGACGACCCTCCAGCTACGGAATTATACGAAGAGAAGGTGGCACTCTCTCTCGATCATCGGGATGAAGAGATATATATATACAAGTATAAAAACGAAATGCGAATGAAACTTATTCGAGGCGCCTGCGTGAGGTCGTAAACAGAAAGACCCGCCGTCTCCGAATAAAACATATAACATATAATATATATATATATGAAATTCTAATAAAAGGGAACTCTAGCTTCGAAAGAGCCAACAAAAGTTAAGGCTCGATATCAAACGAAAAAATTACGATGGAAACCAGGTGTAAAGAGAAATGCAGTCGTGGCGCCTGCGAGAGGCCGTACACAGAAAGACCCGCCGTCACGATCTCGTATTTCGTATTTGCATCGTGGAAACCGTACAAACGAAATATAAAAGTCCATGCAAACTAATAAGAAAATCTCTAAAGTGCCTCGTGTCGGAGTGATCATGCTCGCCTATTCTCTTCTATGTTTCGTGGTCTGTGTTGCGTTTGTTCTCCTCCTAGCAACGGGACATATCGAAGACTCCTCTTTGGGATCGAACGAAGCGTCTAGAACGAGTCGACGAGAGCGAAAGAACTTGTAGCGAGTCGCGCAGAGCGAAAGGATACCGATATACATCTTCGAAGGTTCTCTTCGAAGATCCATGGATACCTTCTGCGTCGACTTCTCTCGTCTCTTTCATCGAAACTCTCGTCGTTCTCGAAACGTGCTTCCTACCCAAAGGGCGTGTGCTCTTCGTATGTCGTTTCGTTCGAAATAACGAAACCACGTGTAACATACTCGTGGATCGGGTAACCTAGAACGAAGACGCATCGCGTGGATGTTGGCCCGCTATGCGACGATGACCGATGATGATGATGATGATGATGATGATGATATGATGATGATGTCGATGTCGACGACGACGACGATGAAGACGATGTGTAGCAACGATTCGTAACTAGTCTAGCCGAAGTTCGTTCAGAGGGGAACGCCGCCGGCTTCGAAGCCTCGATGTCGTGAGTCGGACACCCGTGCCGTCGCTAGAGTTTTTCAAACTCTGCTTCTGGATATTGGGACGAAAGACCGCTCGAGGACGACGACAGCCGTGCGTGCGTATCCCATCGAATTTTTTTTACACCACCTGAACGAGACTAAAGTTTCGTCTAGTTGATCGTCTACCGTCGCATAATGTATATTATATACCGTTCAGAGGGGACCGGCTGTCTATCCTCGTTGTCGTGAGTCGGACACCCGTGCCGTCGCTAGAGTTTTTCAAACTCTGCTTCTGGATATCGGGACGAAAGACCGCGCGAGGACGACGGATGCGAGTCCCATCGAATTTTTGACTTACACACTACCTGAACGAGACTTAAAGTTTCATATTATATACCGTTCAGAGGGGACCGGCTGTCTATCCTCGTTGTCGTGAGTCGGACACCCGTGCCGTCGCTAGAGTTTTTCAAACTCTGCTTCTGGATATCGGGACGAAAGACCGCGCGAGGACGACGGATGCGAGTCCCATCGAATTTTTGACTTACACACTACCTGAACGAGACTTAAAGTTTCATATAATATACCGTTCAGAGGGGACCGGCTGTCTTTCCTCGTTGTCGTGAGTCGGACACCCGTGCCGTCGCTAGAGTTTTTCAAACTCTGCTTCTGGATATCGGGACGAAAGACCGCGCGAGGACGACGGATGCGAGTCCCATCGAATTTTTTATTTACACACTACCTGAACGAGACTTAAAGTTTCATCCAGTTTGTCGTCTATCATCGCATATATAATATACCGTTCAGAGGGGACCGGCTGTCTATCCTCGTTGTCGTGAGTCGGACACCCGTGCCGTCGCTAGAGTTTTTCAAACTCTGCTTCTGGATATCGGGACGAAAGACCGCGCGAGGACGACGGATGCGAGTCCCATCGAATTTTTGACTTACACACTACCTGAACGAGACTTAAAGTTTCATATAATATACCGTTCAGAGGGGACCGGCTGTCTTTCCTCGTTGTCGTGAGTCGGACACCCGTGCCGTCGCTAGAGTTTTTCAAACTCTGCTTCTGGATATCGGGACGAAAGACCGCGCGAGGACGACGGATGCGAGTCCCATCGAATTTTTGATTTACACACTACCTGAACGAGACTTAAAGTTTCATCCAGTTTGTCGTCTATCATCTCATATATAATATACCGTTCAGAGGGGACCGGCTGTCTATCCTCGTTGTCGTGAGTCGGACACCCGTGCCGTCGCTAGAGTTTTTCAAACTCTGCTTCTGGATGTTGGGACGAAAGACCGCGCGAGGACGATGGATGCGTGTCCCATCGAATTTTTGATTTACAAGACACACACTACCTGAACGAGACTAAAGTTTCATCGAGTTTATCATCGCATAACCCGTTCGGAGGGGACCGGCTGTCTATCCTCGTTGTCGTGAGTCGGACACCCGTGCCGTCGCTAGAGTTTTTCAAACTCTGCTTCTGGATATCGGGACGAAAGACCGCGCGAGGACGATGGCTGCGAGTCCCATCGAATTTTTGTTTTTTTTTTTTTTTTTAAAGAAAAAACACCACCCGAACGGAGATGTGTTCTATCTTTCGTCGATTTTTCATGCTTTCAGTCGGTCGCGTGGTCGCCATCCGTTCGGAGGGGATCGCCGGCTTCGAAACCTCGATGTCGTGAGTCGGACACCCGTGCCGTCGCTAGAGTTTTTCAAACTCTGCTTCTGGATATTGGGACGAAAGACCGCTCGAGGCGGACGGCCGCGCGAATCCCATCGAATCTTTACTATCACCCGAACGATGGAGAGATGCACGCGCGCTGTTTCTTGAATAATTGGACGAGAGAGTAGAATCAAACACATATATAACATGGGCTAGCCACCGTGCTTACTCGTTCGCGAGATCGTGTGCTGTACAGAGGATTCAGAATCGGGTGTATATATCCCCGTCGTTTCCTGACGAACGGAGCTTCGATCTCGATGGTTGTTATATATCATAATGTACTTTACGCCCGGCCGGCGAACGCGCGTATCTTCGCGCGTTCGTCGTTTTCTTTTTTTTTCGAACGTTTTTGTGTCGTCAATCCTATGGCGACTTCTGCGCGTTCGATTCCCGTTGGTCGAACGTGACGGAACTCGGCTTCGCTAGAACCGAGAAGAGTACATTTGAGTATTGAACTGTTGTAAATTTATAAAAGATTACCCTGAACGGTGGATCACTTGGCTCGTGGGTCGATGAAGAACGCAGCTAATTGCGCGTCAACGTGTGAACTGCAGGACACATGAACATCGACATTTCGAACGCACATTGCGGTCCACGGATACAATTCCTGGACCACGCCTGGCTGAGGGTTGCTCACGTAAACCTAAGACTGCTTGCGTTGCGTATCGTTACTCTCCGTATCTGTCTCTCTCTGTCCCTTCTTGCCTTAACAACCCGCCGTCGTTCTTCTTTATATAAGAGAACGTTTCAGAGTCGGACGAAGGTACAAGAACGAGGATACGAATAAGAGCGGACGGAGAGAACATACGCGACGTACGAGCGATTGTTGGACGCTCGTCGGCGTTCGTCGCGGTCGTGCAGAGACCGTGCAAGTCGTACGCATGCTCGATATATAATCTATCGTGTTCAC
>NW_026099388.1:12500-25000 GCF_024542735.1 Bombus huntii
AAAAGCAATACGCCGCTGGACTTAGTCGCGTACAAACAGAAAGCAATACGCCGCTGGGACTTTGTCTCCTGCGGTTAAAAAAAATAATTTCGCTACGTACGGCCGATGGTCGTGCGTAGCGATTTTTTTTTTCCTTTAAATCAAACAACGAGACGCACGAATAGAAAGCGATACGCCGCTGCAACTTTGTCGCGTGCCAGTAAAAAGCAATACGCCGCTGGACTTAGCCGCTCGTGCTACCGCTGCGCGCGCACCTCCGAATCAGCGGGTATGCGCCGGAGTAGGTAACACTCTCTTAAGGTACGCCGTTCTGCGCAGCTCGTCTTGCGCGCGCGCGCGCGCGCTTTTTCAAATATTTTTAAACGTTTTTTCGCGTTTTTTCCCGTTTTTTCCCGTTTTTTCCCGTTTTCCACGTTTTTTCCCGTTTCACGAGAGAGACGAAAACGAGGAAAATAATCGCGACAAATGCTCGCTCGCTGCGCTCGCTCGGACGAATATAGCCCAACCCAAAACCGATCCCGAGCGTTCGAACGAAGATTTCGATGAAATCGAAGAACGAACGCGAAAGGGATTGGTTTTGGGTTGGGCTATTTTTTTTTCGAGCGAGCGGAGCGAGCGAGCAACGCGTAAGAGCGTATCGTTGCGTCGCAGGGACTTTGAAATATTCGCCACTGTTCGAACGTTCGAGTCGAAATAACTCGAGAAAAAGCGTTATAACGCATCGAAATTATCAGTGAAATCGTTACGTATCGACGAAATCTAGTCGAAAGTAGCGATTTCACTTTATTTTTTTAAAAAATTTCATCCTCCGGACCAACGTGACCGGGACGTTGGAACTTAGAATTTTTTCGCCCCGTTACGAAAGTACCGAAAGTTCAACTCGAAATAACTCGCTAAAAAGCGTTATAACGTATCGAAATTTTGCGTGAAATCGTTACGTTTCGACGAAATCTAGTCGAAAGTAGCGATTTCACTTTATTTTTTTAAAAAATTTCATCCTCCGGACCAACGTGACCGGGACGTTGGAACTTAGAATTTTTTCGCCCCGTTACGAAAGTACCGAAAGTTCAACTCGAAATAACTCGCTAAAAAGCGTTATAACGTATCGAAATTTTGCGTGAAATCGTTACGTTTCGACGAAATCTAGTCGAAAGTAGCGATTTCACTTTATTTTTTTAAAAAATTTCATCCTCCGGACCAACGTGACCGGGACGTTGGAACTTAGAATTTTTTCGCCCCGTTACGAAAGTACCGAAAGTTCAACTCGAAATAACTCGCTAAAAAGCGTTATAACGTATCGAAATTTTGCGTGAAATCGTTACGTTTCGACGAAATCTAGTCGAAAGTAGCGATTTCACTTTATTTTTTTAAAAAATTTCGTCCTCCGGACCAACCTGACCGGGACGTTGGAACTTAGAATTTTTTCGCCCCGTTACGAAAGTACCGAAAGTTCAACTCGAAATAACTCGCTAAAAAGCGTTATAACGTATCGAAATTTTGCGTGAAATCGTTACGTTTCGACGAAATCTAGTCGAAAGTAGCGATTTCACTTTATTTTTTAAAAAAATTTCATCCTCCGGACCAACGTGACCGGGACGTTGGAACTTAGAATTTTTTCGCCCCGTTACGAAAGTACCGAAAGTTCAACTCGAAATAACTCGCTAAAAAGCGTTATAACGTATCGAAATTTTGCGTGAAATCGTTACGTTTCGACGAAATCTAGTCGAAAGTAGCGATTTCACTTTATTTTTTTGAAAAATTTCATCCTCCGGACCAACGTGACTGGGACGTTGGAACTTAGAATTTTTTCGCACCGCTACGAAAAGGCCGAAAGATCCCCTCCAAATAACTCGTTAAAAAGTGTTATAACGTACGAATATTTTTCAAGAAATCGTTATAACTCGATAAAATACGTCGGGATTAAGCGTTTATATCGTCGGCAGACGGATATAAAAACGTTTGGACCGACACGACCGGTCGTTGGAACATAGAAAAATTCCGAGCCGGTACGTTGGGACTTAGAAAAATTCCGAGGGCGAAAAAGTTTTTTCGAGTTTATTCGTTAAAAAGCGTTACAAGGTATGAATTTTTTTGCATAAATCGACGTAACTCGACGAAATACGTCGGGATTAATGGTTTATTTCCGTCCGAGAACGATTTTTAAAAACGGACCTATGCGGCCGGTCGTTCGTACTTGGAAAATTTTCGGACCGAACACTCTTTTTCGATTAATTCGTTAAAAAGCGTTATAACGTACGAATATTTTTCAAGAAATCGTTATAACTCGATAAAATACGTCGGGATTAAGCGTTTATATCGTCGGCAGACGGATATAAAAACGTTTGGACCGACACGACCGGTCGTTGGAACATAGAAAAATTCCGAGCCGGTACGTTGGGACTTAGAAAAATTCCGAGGGCGAAAAAGTTTTTTCGAGTTTATTCGTTAAAAAGCGTTACAAGGTATGAATTTTTTTGCATAAATCGACGTAACTCGACGAAATACGTCGGGATTAATGGTTTATTTCCGTCCGAGAACGATTTTTAAAAACGGACCTATGCGGCCGGTCGTTCGTACTTAGAAAATTTTCGGACCGAACACTCTTTTTCGATTAATTCGTTAAAAAGCGTTATAACGTACGAATATTTTTCAAGAAATCGTTATAACTCGATAAAATACGTCGGGATTAAGCGTTTATATCGTCGGCAGACGGATATAAAAACGTTTGGACCGACACGACCGGTCGTTGGAACATAGAAAAATTCCGAGCCGGTACGTTGGGACTTAGAAAAATTCCGAGGGCGAAAAAGTTTTTTCGAGTTTATTCGTTAAAAAGCGTTACAAGGTATGAATTTTTTTGCATAAATCGACGTAACTCGACGAAATACGTCGGGATTAATGGTTTATTTCCGTCCGAGAACGATTTTTAAAAACGGACCTATGCGGCCGGTCGTTCGTACTTGGAAAATTTTCGGACCGAACACTCTTTTTCGATTAATTCGTTAAAAAGCGTTATAACGTACGAATATTTTTCAAGAAATCGTTATAACTCGATAAAATACGTCGGGATTAAGCGTTTATATCGTCGGCAGACGGATATAAAAACGTTTGGACCGACACGACCGGTCGTTGGAACATAGAAAAATTCCGAGCCGGTACGTTGGGACTTAGAAAAATTCCGAGGGCGAAAAAGTTTTTTCGAGTTTATTCGTTAAAAAGCGTTACAAGGTATGAATTTTTTTGCATAAATCGACGTAACTCGACGAAATACGTCGGGATTAATGGTTTATTTCCGTCCGAGAACGATTTTTAAAAACGGACCTATGCGGCCGGTCGTTCGTACTTAGAAAATTTTCGGACCGAACACTCTTTTTCGATTAATTCGTTAAAAAGCGTTATAACGTACGAATATTTTTCAAGAAATCGTTATAACTCGATAAAATACGTCGGGATTAAGCGTTTATATCGTCGGCAGACGGATATAAAAACGTTTGGACCGACACGACCGGTCGTTGGAACATAGAAAAATTCCGAGCCGGTACGTTGGGACTTAGAAAAATTCCGAGGGCGAAAAAGTTTTTTCGAGTTTATTCGTTAAAAAGCGTTACAAGGTATGAATTTTTTTGCATAAATCGACGTAACTCGACGAAATACGTCGGGATTAATGGTTTATTTCCGTCCGAGAACGATTTTTAAAAACGGACCTATGCGGCCGGTCGTTCGTACTTAGAAAATTTTCGGACCGAACACTCTTTTTCGATTAATTCGTTAAAAAGCGTTATAACGTACGAATATTTTTCAAGAAATCGTTATAACTCGATAAAATACGTCGGGATTAAGCGTTTATATCGTCGGCAGACGGATATAAAAACGTTTGGACCGACACGACCGGTCGTTGGAACATAGAAAAATTCCGAGCCGGTACGTTGGGACTTAGAAAAATTCCGAGGGCGAAAAAGTTTTTTCGAGTTTATTCGTTAAAAAGCGTTACAAGGTATGAATTTTTTTGCATAAATCGACGTAACTCGACGAAATACGTCGGGATTAATGGTTTATTTCCGTCCGAGAACGATTTTTAAAAACGGACCTATGCGGCCGGTCGTTCGTACTTAGAAAATTTTCGGACCGAACACTCTTTTTCGATTAATTCGTTAAAAAGCGTTATAACGTACGAATATTTTTCAAGAAATCGTTATAACTCGATAAAATACGTCGGGATTAAGCGTTTATATCGTCGGCAGACGGATATAAAAACGTTTGGACCGACACGACCGGTCGTTGGAACATAGAAAAATTCCGAGCCGGTACGTTGGGACTTAGAAAAATTCCGAGGGCGAAAAAGTTTTTTCGAGTTTATTCGTTAAAAAGCGTTACAAGGTATAAATTTTTTTACGGGAATCGTTCTATCTCTATTAAATACGTCGGGATTAAACATTTTTATCGATTTTTTCAAAAAATTAGCGTTCGTCGAACTGACACGACTGGGATATTTTTCTAATTTTTTCGTTAATTAACGTTACAAGGTATATATTTTTTTGCATATTTCTACTTATTTTAACGTATTGTAATTGATTATAAACTTATTTTTTGTCCGTATTCGATAAAAGAGTATGTTTACTGATGCAATTTTTCGGTGAAAAAAAAAATTAATTTTTTGGTAAAAATGCATTTCTATTATGTTAATAAAACGTCTGGTAATGTATTTCGATGGTTGGATATTGGCTTTGTATAGTAGTGATCGAGCGTTCGCGAGACTAAGTTCCAGCGTCCCTTCCGAACGGTACGTTGCTACGGAGGTTTTGCACCGTAAGCGCGCGGCCGCTAGCCCGGCCGGCGCCGGCCTTCCGGCTGGCGCTTTCGTATCTATAAGAGAGACGTCGAGCCGGACGGTTCGGTCGGAACAGCGTTGAGCGCGTGGCTATTCTACGGCCTCGGTTGAGAATTCAGTCACCGCTCCTCGAGTCTTAGTGTATTTTACGCTATTTCTCGACTGTTCCTCCGTTCTCGTTCTGGTTTTTTCTCTACACTGCTGCGCCGCGGGTCGCTGTCCTGGACGTAATGACCAAATATCGTGGCAAGGTTCCCCTGAGTCGGGAAGCTGGTGACCTGTGTGTACGTATTCTAACAAAAATTGTTAGATGCGTGTGTGCTTGTACTAACTGAGCATCGATTCATTCAAAAGAGTATAACCGTCTGCTTTCTATAAAAACTTCTGCTTTCGCAGAAGTATCCGATGAGGCGGTAGGAGCGTACTATCTTTGCGTAGTATGTCTTCTGCCGAAAATGTTCTACCGATTGAAAGAATATTCTTACGGTATGTCCAGCGCGACGCACTGGGATACGCGCTTGTTCGTTCAGCGTGAGGTGCGTATACGTGCTTTACCGCTAAGATATTCTAATAAGTCTTTTTACACGAAGACAGCATTATGGAAATGTTCCTTTAGAAGTACGATTCTAAACATTTTATATAAGACTATGAGAAAGAGAGAGAGAGAAGAGAGGAGGTGGAGTTGAGAATTACAAAGTGGCTGCGAGCGGCGTTCGAAGATTATTACTGAACTATGGGTGTATCTCGAACGTCGCTAGGAGATATATTTTATAGATATATCTATCTTAAGAACGAAAAGTCTCGTCGTACGGTGCTTACGTCCCACCTACGACACGAAGAGAACTTAAACGAAATTTATAAGAATTGTTATACGAATAAGATCCCTGGTTGATCCTGCCAGTAGTCATATGCTTGTCTCAAAGATTAAGCCATGCATGTCTCAGTACATGCCGCATTAAGGTGAAACCGCGAATGGCTCATTAAATCAGTTATGGTTTCTTAGATCATACCTACATTTACTTGGATAACTGTGGTAATTCTAGAGCTAATACATGCAAACAGATTCCGACCAGAGATGGTAGGAATGCTTTTATTAGATCAAAACCAATCGGTGGCGGATGGCTCGTCTGTCCGTCCATCGTTTGTTTTGGTGACTCTGAATAACTTTGTGCTGATCGCATGGTCATCTAGCACCGGCGACGCATCTTTCAAATGTCTGCCTTATCAACTGTCGATGGTAGGTTCTGCGCCTACCATGGTTGTAACGGGTAACGGGGAATCAGGGTTCGATTCCGGAGAGGGAGCCTGAGAAACAGCTACCACATCCAAGGAAGGCAGCAGGCGCGCAAATTACCCACTCCCGGCACGGGGAGGTAGTGACGAAAAATAACGATACGGGACTCATCCGAGGCCCCGTAATCGGAATGAGTACACTTTAAATCCTTTAACGAGGACCAATTGGAGGGCAAGTCTGGTGCCAGCAGCCGCGGTAATTCCAGCTCCAATAGCGTATATTAAAGTTGTTGCGGTTAAAAAGCTCGTAGTTGAATCTGTGTGTCACAGTGTCGGTTCACCGCTCGCGGTGTTTAACTGGCATTATGTGGTACGTCCTATCGGTGGGCTTAGCTCCTCGCGGGCGGTCCAACTAATATCCCATCGCGGTGCTCTTCACTGAGTGTCGAGGTGGGCCGATACGTTTACTTTGAACAAATTAGAGTGCTTAAAGCAGGCTACCTTCGCCTGAATACTGTGTGCATGGAATAATGGAATAGGACCTCGGTTCTATTTTGTTGGTTTTCGGAGCCCCGAGGTAATGATTAATAGGGACAGATGGGGGCATTCGTATTGCGACGTTAGAGGTGAAATTCTTGGATCGTCGCAAGACGGACAGAAGCGAAAGCATTTGCCAAAAATGTTTTCATTAATCAAGAACGAAAGTTAGAGGTTCGAAGGCGATCAGATACCGCCCTAGTTCTAACCATAAACGATGCCAGCCAGCGATCCGCCGAAGTTCCTCCGATGACTCGGCGGGCAGCTTCCGGGAAACCAAAGCTTTTGGGTTCCGGGGGAAGTATGGTTGCAAAGCTGAAACTTAAAGGAATTGACGGAAGGGCACCACCAGGAGTGGAGCCTGCGGCTTAATTTGACTCAACACGGGAAACCTCACCAGGCCCGGACACCGGAAGGATTGACAGATTGATAGCTCTTTCTTGATTCGGTGGGTGGTGGTGCATGGCCGTTCTTAGTTGGTGGAGCGATTTGTCTGGTTAATTCCGATAACGAACGAGACTCTAGCCTGCTAAATAGACGTAACTTATGGTATCTCGAAGGCCCCCGGCTTCGGTCGGTGGGTTTTTACTACCAACGTACAAACAAATCTTCTTAGAGGAACAGGCGGCTTCTAGCCGCACGAGATTGAGCAATAACAGGTCTGTGATGCCCTTAGATGTTCTGGGCCGCACGCGCGCTACACTGAAGGAATCAGCGTGTTTTCCCTGGCCGAAAGGCCCGGGTAACCCGCTGAACCTCCTTCGTGCTAGGGATTGGGGCTTGCAATTATTCCCCATGAACGAGGAATTCCCAGTAAGCGCGAGTCATAAGCTCGCGTTGATTACGTCCCTGCCCTTTGTACACACCGCCCGTCGCTACTACCGATTGAATGATTTAGTGAGGTCTTCGGACTGGTGCGCGGCCAATGTGATAAGCATTGCCGATGTTACCGGGAAGATGACCAAACTTGATCATTTAGAGGAAGTAAAAGTCGTAACAAGGTTTCCGTAGGTGAACCTGCGGAAGGATCATTAACGATACGATACCAAAAGAATTTGACTTGAACACATATAAAAACTATGAAATATATATCACAATGGTCGGTAAGGAGCCGTACTCCTCCTGTATCGACGAAAGTATATACGACGTATTAACAAGCTATATACTTTAACAAACGAAAACGCCAGGGAGCTTGGCAACCTCCGTTGGCACGAATAGAAATATTCTTAAGGAGGAGACGACCCTCCAGCTACGGAATTATACGAAGAGAAGGTGGCACTCTCTCTCGATCATCGGGATGAAGAGATATATATATACAAGTATAAAAACGAAATGCGAATGAAACTTATTCGAGGCGCCTGCGTGAGGTCGTAAACAGAAAGACCCGCCGTCTCCGAATAAAACATATAACATATAATATATATATATATGAAATTCTAATAAAAGGGAACTCTAGCTTCGAAAGAGCCAACAAAAGTTAAGGCTCGATATCAAACGAAAAAATTACGATGGAAACCAGGTGTAAAGAGAAATGCAGTCGTGGCGCCTGCGAGAGGCCGTACACAGAAAGACCCGCCGTCACGATCTCGTATTTCGTATTTGCATCGTGGAAACCGTACAAACGAAATATAAAAGTCCATGCAAACTAATAAGAAAATCTCTAAAGTGCCTCGTGTCGGAGTGATCATGCTCGCCTATTCTCTTCTATGTTTCGTGGTCTGTGTTGCGTTTGTTCTCCTCCTAGCAACGGGACATATCGAAGACTCCTCTTTGGGATCGAACGAAGCGTCTAGAACGAGTCGACGAGAGCGAAAGAACTTGTAGCGAGTCGCGCAGAGCGAAAGGATACCGATATACATCTTCGAAGGTTCTCTTCGAAGATCCATGGATACCTTCTGCGTCGACTTCTCTCGTCTCTTTCATCGAAACTCTCGTCGTTCTCGAAACGTGCTTCCTACCCAAAGGGCGTGTGCTCTTCGTATGTCGTTTCGTTCGAAATAACGAAACCACGTGTAACATACTCGTGGATCGGGTAACCTAGAACGAAGACGCATCGCGTGGATGTTGGCCCGCTATGCGACGATGACCGATGATGATGATGATGATGATGATGATGATATGATGATGATGTCGATGTCGACGACGACGACGATGAAGACGATGTGTAGCAACGATTCGTAACTAGTCTAGCCGAAGTTCGTTCAGAGGGGAACGCCGCCGGCTTCGAAGCCTCGATGTCGTGAGTCGGACACCCGTGCCGTCGCTAGAGTTTTTCAAACTCTGCTTCTGGATATTGGGACGAAAGACCGCTCGAGGACGACGACAGCCGTGCGTGCGTATCCCATCGAATTTTTTTTACACCACCTGAACGAGACTAAAGTTTCGTCTAGTTGATCGTCTACCGTCGCATAATGTATATTATATACCGTTCAGAGGGGACCGGCTGTCTATCCTCGTTGTCGTGAGTCGGACACCCGTGCCGTCGCTAGAGTTTTTCAAACTCTGCTTCTGGATATCGGGACGAAAGACCGCGCGAGGACGACGGATGCGAGTCCCATCGAATTTTTGACTTACACACTACCTGAACGAGACTTAAAGTTTCATATTATATACCGTTCAGAGGGGACCGGCTGTCTATCCTCGTTGTCGTGAGTCGGACACCCGTGCCGTCGCTAGAGTTTTTCAAACTCTGCTTCTGGATATCGGGACGAAAGACCGCGCGAGGACGACGGATGCGAGTCCCATCGAATTTTTGACTTACACACTACCTGAACGAGACTTAAAGTTTCATATAATATACCGTTCAGAGGGGACCGGCTGTCTTTCCTCGTTGTCGTGAGTCGGACACCCGTGCCGTCGCTAGAGTTTTTCAAACTCTGCTTCTGGATATCGGGACGAAAGACCGCGCGAGGACGACGGATGCGAGTCCCATCGAATTTTTTATTTACACACTACCTGAACGAGACTTAAAGTTTCATCCAGTTTGTCGTCTATCATCGCATATATAATATACCGTTCAGAGGGGACCGGCTGTCTATCCTCGTTGTCGTGAGTCGGACACCCGTGCCGTCGCTAGAGTTTTTCAAACTCTGCTTCTGGATATCGGGACGAAAGACCGCGCGAGGACGACGGATGCGAGTCCCATCGAATTTTTGACTTACACACTACCTGAACGAGACTTAAAGTTTCATATAATATACCGTTCAGAGGGGACCGGCTGTCTTTCCTCGTTGTCGTGAGTCGGACACCCGTGCCGTCGCTAGAGTTTTTCAAACTCTGCTTCTGGATATCGGGACGAAAGACCGCGCGAGGACGACGGATGCGAGTCCCATCGAATTTTTGATTTACACACTACCTGAACGAGACTTAAAGTTTCATCCAGTTTGTCGTCTATCATCTCATATATAATATACCGTTCAGAGGGGACCGGCTGTCTATCCTCGTTGTCGTGAGTCGGACACCCGTGCCGTCGCTAGAGTTTTTCAAACTCTGCTTCTGGATGTTGGGACGAAAGACCGCGCGAGGACGATGGATGCGTGTCCCATCGAATTTTTGATTTACAAGACACACACTACCTGAACGAGACTAAAGTTTCATCGAGTTTATCATCGCATAACCCGTTCGGAGGGGACCGGCTGTCTATCCTCGTTGTCGTGAGTCGGACACCCGTGCCGTCGCTAGAGTTTTTCAAACTCTGCTTCTGGATATCGGGA
The DNA here is from genome assembly GCF_024542735.1 of Bombus huntii. Taxonomy (NCBI): domain Eukaryota; kingdom Metazoa; phylum Arthropoda; class Insecta; order Hymenoptera; family Apidae; genus Bombus; species Bombus huntii. The sequence continues at coordinate 22,812 of NW_026099388.1, forward strand.
CGAAAGACCGCGCGAGGACGATGGCTGCGAGTCCCATCGAATTTTTGTTTTTTTTTTTTTTTTTAAAGAAAAAACACCACCCGAACGGAGATGTGTTCTATCTTTCGTCGATTTTTCATGCTTTCAGTCGGTCGCGTGGTCGCCATCCGTTCGGAGGGGATCGCCGGCTTCGAAACCTCGATGTCGTGAGTCGGACACCCGTGCCGTCGCTAGAGTTTTTCAAACTCTGCTTCTGGATATTGGGACGAAAGACCGCTCGAGGCGGACGGCCGCGCGAATCCCATCGAATCTTTACTATCACCCGAACGATGGAGAGATGCACGCGCGCTGTTTCTTGAATAATTGGACGAGAGAGTAGAATCAAACACATATATAACATGGGCTAGCCACCGTGCTTACTCGTTCGCGAGATCGTGTGCTGTACAGAGGATTCAGAATCGGGTGTATATATCCCCGTCGTTTCCTGACGAACGGAGCTTCGATCTCGATGGTTGTTATATATCATAATGTACTTTACGCCCGGCCGGCGAACGCGCGTATCTTCGCGCGTTCGTCGTTTTCTTTTTTTTTCGAACGTTTTTGTGTCGTCAATCCTATGGCGACTTCTGCGCGTTCGATTCCCGTTGGTCGAACGTGACGGAACTCGGCTTCGCTAGAACCGAGAAGAGTACATTTGAGTATTGAACTGTTGTAAATTTATAAAAGATTACCCTGAACGGTGGATCACTTGGCTCGTGGGTCGATGAAGAACGCAGCTAATTGCGCGTCAACGTGTGAACTGCAGGACACATGAACATCGACATTTCGAACGCACATTGCGGTCCACGGATACAATTCCTGGACCACGCCTGGCTGAGGGTTGCTCACGTAAACCTAAGACTGCTTGCGTTGCGTATCGTTACTCTCCGTATCTGTCTCTCTCTGTCCCTTCTTGCCTTAACAACCCGCCGTCGTTCTTCTTTATATAAGAGAACGTTTCAGAGTCGGACGAAGGTACAAGAACGAGGATACGAATAAGAGCGGACGGAGAGAACATACGCGACGTACGAGCGATTGTTGGACGCTCGTCGGCGTTCGTCGCGGTCGTGCAGAGACCGTGCAAGTCGTACGCATGCTCGATATATAATCTATCGTGTTCACGGGAGACTACGAAACTCTACCTCTGTCTCTCTCTGTCCCTTCTTGCCTTGACAACCCGCCGTCGTTCTTCTTAAAAATTATAAGAGAACGTTTCAGAGTCGGACGAAGGTATACGAAGGGATACGAATAAGAGCGGAGAGAACCGGTCACGGACCTGCGTGAGTGCTCGCGGCGTCGTGAGTCGTCCTTACGAGGGCGACCGCCCGCTTATGCACCGCTTCGTGTATCGGTTATCGAACGTATATACTCGTAGTGTTCTCCTCGTGACCGATTTTTTTTTCATATCAGGCGATATATGCTACGTTTGCCGGTGTTCGACGCACGAAGGTCCGCGCCCCCGACGTCGTCTTAAAAGAATATTATATTTGGCGAGACTGAGAGAGAAAGCAAATATGGGAACTCGGTCGAGAGAGGAGAGAAGAGAGAACCAAAAAAAAAACCTAAACTCGATGGCGTGCGAAACTTTGCCATAATCTACCGTCTTTTCTTAAGACTCTCGTACAGCCCCAGGGATCGAATGCCCACTCCGTCTCTTCGCGAAAGCGACTGACAACAACGAGGACCGTCGCATCGATGGGTCGTCGTTGCGTTTTACACGCTCTGTGCTTTTTTACAAGCCCCGAAAGTATCAGCCGTAGATCCGGGAACGCACACGCGAGATTTCTTCGAGCGCTCTGACGACTTAGGGAGGTATGATCCCCAGCGTCGCGCGGAGATCGGAGAGTACACGTACTCGTATCGGGACGAATTTTCCCCGTCGTCGTGTATCTCTCTGCCCGCGCGCCTGGCTCCCGAAAAGCCACGTTCGTCGGAAATCTTACATATTATATATGTAACGCGTGTGCGAACTAGCGTGTGTCTAAGATCGGCTATACACGGGTGCTGCTGTAACTACAAGCTCGAGGTGTTTTCCGCAGCGTTTCTGTACCCGAGGAAGATGCGCATGTGAGTCCGTTACGAAGTTGTTCGTACGGTCGTCGTCGTCGGAGAGATCGTAGACGAGGAAGAAGACGATCCCCTTTGGCGAGGCTCGAGAAAAAAACTTTGAG
>NW_026099388.1:32500-42500 GCF_024542735.1 Bombus huntii
TACGAAAGTACCGAAAGTTCAACTCGAAATAACTCGCTAAAAAGCGTTATAACGTATCGAAATTTTGCGTGAAATCGTTACGTTTCGACGAAATCTAGTCGAAAGTAGCGATTTCACTTTATTTTTTTAAAAAATTTCATCCTCCGGACCAACGTGACCGGGACGTTGGAACTTAGAATTTTTTCGCCCCGTTACGAAAGTACCGAAAGTTCAACTCGAAATAACTCGCTAAAAAGCGTTATAACGTATCGAAATTTTGCGTGAAATCGTTACGTTTCGACGAAATCTAGTCGAAAGTAGCGATTTCACTTTATTTTTTTAAAAAATTTCGTCCTCCGGACCAACCTGACCGGGACGTTGGAACTTAGAATTTTTTCGCCCCGTTACGAAAGTACCGAAAGTTCAACTCGAAATAACTCGCTAAAAAGCGTTATAACGTATCGAAATTTTGCGTGAAATCGTTACGTTTCGACGAAATCTAGTCGAAAGTAGCGATTTCACTTTATTTTTTAAAAAAATTTCATCCTCCGGACCAACGTGACCGGGACGTTGGAACTTAGAATTTTTTCGCCCCGTTACGAAAGTACCGAAAGTTCAACTCGAAATAACTCGCTAAAAAGCGTTATAACGTATCGAAATTTTGCGTGAAATCGTTACGTTTCGACGAAATCTAGTCGAAAGTAGCGATTTCACTTTATTTTTTTGAAAAATTTCATCCTCCGGACCAACGTGACTGGGACGTTGGAACTTAGAATTTTTTCGCACCGCTACGAAAAGGCCGAAAGATCCCCTCCAAATAACTCGTTAAAAAGTGTTATAACGTACGAATATTTTTCAAGAAATCGTTATAACTCGATAAAATACGTCGGGATTAAGCGTTTATATCGTCGGCAGACGGATATAAAAACGTTTGGACCGACACGACCGGTCGTTGGAACATAGAAAAATTCCGAGCCGGTACGTTGGGACTTAGAAAAATTCCGAGGGCGAAAAAGTTTTTTCGAGTTTATTCGTTAAAAAGCGTTACAAGGTATGAATTTTTTTGCATAAATCGACGTAACTCGACGAAATACGTCGGGATTAATGGTTTATTTCCGTCCGAGAACGATTTTTAAAAACGGACCTATGCGGCCGGTCGTTCGTACTTGGAAAATTTTCGGACCGAACACTCTTTTTCGATTAATTCGTTAAAAAGCGTTATAACGTACGAATATTTTTCAAGAAATCGTTATAACTCGATAAAATACGTCGGGATTAAGCGTTTATATCGTCGGCAGACGGATATAAAAACGTTTGGACCGACACGACCGGTCGTTGGAACATAGAAAAATTCCGAGCCGGTACGTTGGGACTTAGAAAAATTCCGAGGGCGAAAAAGTTTTTTCGAGTTTATTCGTTAAAAAGCGTTACAAGGTATGAATTTTTTTGCATAAATCGACGTAACTCGACGAAATACGTCGGGATTAATGGTTTATTTCCGTCCGAGAACGATTTTTAAAAACGGACCTATGCGGCCGGTCGTTCGTACTTAGAAAATTTTCGGACCGAACACTCTTTTTCGATTAATTCGTTAAAAAGCGTTATAACGTACGAATATTTTTCAAGAAATCGTTATAACTCGATAAAATACGTCGGGATTAAGCGTTTATATCGTCGGCAGACGGATATAAAAACGTTTGGACCGACACGACCGGTCGTTGGAACATAGAAAAATTCCGAGCCGGTACGTTGGGACTTAGAAAAATTCCGAGGGCGAAAAAGTTTTTTCGAGTTTATTCGTTAAAAAGCGTTACAAGGTATGAATTTTTTTGCATAAATCGACGTAACTCGACGAAATACGTCGGGATTAATGGTTTATTTCCGTCCGAGAACGATTTTTAAAAACGGACCTATGCGGCCGGTCGTTCGTACTTAGAAAATTTTCGGACCGAACACTCTTTTTCGATTAATTCGTTAAAAAGCGTTATAACGTACGAATATTTTTCAAGAAATCGTTATAACTCGATAAAATACGTCGGGATTAAGCGTTTATATCGTCGGCAGACGGATATAAAAACGTTTGGACCGACACGACCGGTCGTTGGAACATAGAAAAATTCCGAGCCGGTACGTTGGGACTTAGAAAAATTCCGAGGGCGAAAAAGTTTTTTCGAGTTTATTCGTTAAAAAGCGTTACAAGGTATGAATTTTTTTGCATAAATCGACGTAACTCGACGAAATACGTCGGGATTAATGGTTTATTTCCGTCCGAGAACGATTTTTAAAAACGGACCTATGCGGCCGGTCGTTCGTACTTAGAAAATTTTCGGACCGAACACTCTTTTTCGATTAATTCGTTAAAAAGCGTTATAACGTACGAATATTTTTCAAGAAATCGTTATAACTCGATAAAATACGTCGGGATTAAGCGTTTATATCGTCGGCAGACGGATATAAAAACGTTTGGACCGACACGACCGGTCGTTGGAACATAGAAAAATTCCGAGCCGGTACGTTGGGACTTAGAAAAATTCCGAGGGCGAAAAAGTTTTTTCGAGTTTATTCGTTAAAAAGCGTTACAAGGTATGAATTTTTTTGCATAAATCGACGTAACTCGACGAAATACGTCGGGATTAATGGTTTATTTCCGTCCGAGAACGATTTTTAAAAACGGACCTATGCGGCCGGTCGTTCGTACTTAGAAAATTTTCGGACCGAACACTCTTTTTCGATTAATTCGTTAAAAAGCGTTATAACGTACGAATATTTTTCAAGAAATCGTTATAACTCGATAAAATACGTCGGGATTAAGCGTTTATATCGTCGGCAGACGGATATAAAAACGTTTGGACCGACACGACCGGTCGTTGGAACATAGAAAAATTCCGAGCCGGTACGTTGGGACTTAGAAAAATTCCGAGGGCGAAAAAGTTTTTTCGAGTTTATTCGTTAAAAAGCGTTACAAGGTATGAATTTTTTTGCATAAATCGACGTAACTCGACGAAATACGTCGGGATTAATGGTTTATTTCCGTCCGAGAACGATTTTTAAAAACGGACCTATGCGGCCGGTCGTTCGTACTTAGAAAATTTTCGGACCGAACACTCTTTTTCGATTAATTCGTTAAAAAGCGTTATAACGTACGAATATTTTTCAAGAAATCGTTATAACTCGATAAAATACGTCGGGATTAAGCGTTTATATCGTCGGCAGACGGATATAAAAACGTTTGGACCGACACGACCGGTCGTTGGAACATAGAAAAATTCCGAGCCGGTACGTTGGGACTTAGAAAAATTCCGAGGGCGAAAAAGTTTTTTCGAGTTTATTCGTTAAAAAGCGTTACAAGGTATAAATTTTTTTACGGGAATCGTTCTATCTCTATTAAATACGTCGGGATTAAACATTTTTATCGATTTTTTCAAAAAATTAGCGTTCGTCGAACTGACACGACTGGGATATTTTTCTAATTTTTTCGTTAATTAACGTTACAAGGTATATATTTTTTTGCATATTTCTACTTATTTTAACGTATTGTAATTGATTATAAACTTATTTTTTGTCCGTATTCGATAAAAGAGTATGTTTACTGATGCAATTTTTCGGTGAAAAAAAAAATTAATTTTTTGGTAAAAATGCATTTCTATTATGTTAATAAAACGTCTGGTAATGTATTTCGATGGTTGGATATTGGCTTTGTATAGTAGTGATCGAGCGTTCGCGAGACTAAGTTCCAGCGTCCCTTCCGAACGGTACGTTGCTACGGAGGTTTTGCACCGTAAGCGCGCGGCCGCTAGCCCGGCCGGCGCCGAAGCGCGCGGCCGCTAGCCCGGCCGGCGCCGGCCTTCCGGCTGGCGCTTTCGTATCTATAAGAGAGACGTCGAGCCGGACGGTTCGGTCGGAACAGCGTTGAGCGCGTGGCTATTCTACGGCCTCGGTTGAGAATTCAGTCACCGCTCCTCGAGTCTTAGTGTATTTTACGCTATTTCTCGACTGTTCCTCCGTTCTCGTTCTGGTTTTTTCTCTACACTGCTGCGCCGCGGGTCGCTGTCCTGGACGTAATGACCAAATATCGTGGCAAGGTTCCCCTGAGTCGGGAAGCTGGTGACCTGTGTGTACGTATTCTAACAAAAATTGTTAGATGCGTGTGTGCTTGTACTAACTGAGCATCGATTCATTCAAAAGAGTATAACCGTCTGCTTTCTATAAAAACTTCTGCTTTCGCAGAAGTATCCGATGAGGCGGTAGGAGCGTACTATCTTTGCGTAGTATGTCTTCTGCCGAAAATGTTCTACCGATTGAAAGAATATTCTTACGGTATGTCCAGCGCGACGCACTGGGATACGCGCTTGTTCGTTCAGCGTGAGGTGCGTATACGTGCTTTACCGCTAAGATATTCTAATAAGTCTTTTTACACGAAGACAGCATTATGGAAATGTTCCTTTAGAAGTACGATTCTAAACATTTTATATAAGACTATGAGAGAGAGAGAGAGAGAGAAGAGAGGAGGTGGAGTTGAGAATTACAAAGTGGCTGCGAGCGGCGTTCGAAGATTATTACTGAACTATGGGTGTATCTCGAACGTCGCTAGGAGATATATTTTATAGATATATCTATCTTAAGAACGAAAAGTCTCGTCGTACGGTGCTTACGTCCCACCTACGACACGAAGAGAACTTAAACGAAATTTATAAGAATTGTTATACGAATAAGATCCCTGGTTGATCCTGCCAGTAGTCATATGCTTGTCTCAAAGATTAAGCCATGCATGTCTCAGTACATGCCGCATTAAGGTGAAACCGCGAATGGCTCATTAAATCAGTTATGGTTTCTTAGATCATACCTACATTTACTTGGATAACTGTGGTAATTCTAGAGCTAATACATGCAAACAGATTCCGACCAGAGATGGTAGGAATGCTTTTATTAGATCAAAACCAATCGGTGGCGGATGGCTCGTCTGTCCGTCCATCGTTTGTTTTGGTGACTCTGAATAACTTTGTGCTGATCGCATGGTCATCTAGCACCGGCGACGCATCTTTCAAATGTCTGCCTTATCAACTGTCGATGGTAGGTTCTGCGCCTACCATGGTTGTAACGGGTAACGGGGAATCAGGGTTCGATTCCGGAGAGGGAGCCTGAGAAACAGCTACCACATCCAAGGAAGGCAGCAGGCGCGCAAATTACCCACTCCCGGCACGGGGAGGTAGTGACGAAAAATAACGATACGGGACTCATCCGAGGCCCCGTAATCGGAATGAGTACACTTTAAATCCTTTAACGAGGACCAATTGGAGGGCAAGTCTGGTGCCAGCAGCCGCGGTAATTCCAGCTCCAATAGCGTATATTAAAGTTGTTGCGGTTAAAAAGCTCGTAGTTGAATCTGTGTGTCACAGTGTCGGTTCACCGCTCGCGGTGTTTAACTGGCATTATGTGGTACGTCCTATCGGTGGGCTTAGCTCCTCGCGGGCGGTCCAACTAATATCCCATCGCGGTGCTCTTCACTGAGTGTCGAGGTGGGCCGATACGTTTACTTTGAACAAATTAGAGTGCTTAAAGCAGGCTACCTTCGCCTGAATACTGTGTGCATGGAATAATGGAATAGGACCTCGGTTCTATTTTGTTGGTTTTCGGAGCCCCGAGGTAATGATTAATAGGGACAGATGGGGGCATTCGTATTGCGACGTTAGAGGTGAAATTCTTGGATCGTCGCAAGACGGACAGAAGCGAAAGCATTTGCCAAAAATGTTTTCATTAATCAAGAACGAAAGTTAGAGGTTCGAAGGCGATCAGATACCGCCCTAGTTCTAACCATAAACGATGCCAGCCAGCGATCCGCCGAAGTTCCTCCGATGACTCGGCGGGCAGCTTCCGGGAAACCAAAGCTTTTGGGTTCCGGGGGAAGTATGGTTGCAAAGCTGAAACTTAAAGGAATTGACGGAAGGGCACCACCAGGAGTGGAGCCTGCGGCTTAATTTGACTCAACACGGGAAACCTCACCAGGCCCGGACACCGGAAGGATTGACAGATTGATAGCTCTTTCTTGATTCGGTGGGTGGTGGTGCATGGCCGTTCTTAGTTGGTGGAGCGATTTGTCTGGTTAATTCCGATAACGAACGAGACTCTAGCCTGCTAAATAGACGTAACTTATGGTATCTCGAAGGCCCCCGGCTTCGGTCGGTGGGTTTTTACTACCAACGTACAAACAAATCTTCTTAGAGGAACAGGCGGCTTCTAGCCGCACGAGATTGAGCAATAACAGGTCTGTGATGCCCTTAGATGTTCTGGGCCGCACGCGCGCTACACTGAAGGAATCAGCGTGTTTTCCCTGGCCGAAAGGCCCGGGTAACCCGCTGAACCTCCTTCGTGCTAGGGATTGGGGCTTGCAATTATTCCCCATGAACGAGGAATTCCCAGTAAGCGCGAGTCATAAGCTCGCGTTGATTACGTCCCTGCCCTTTGTACACACCGCCCGTCGCTACTACCGATTGAATGATTTAGTGAGGTCTTCGGACTGGTGCGCGGCCAATGTGATAAGCATTGCCGATGTTACCGGGAAGATGACCAAACTTGATCATTTAGAGGAAGTAAAAGTCGTAACAAGGTTTCCGTAGGTGAACCTGCGGAAGGATCATTAACGATACGATACCAAAAGAATTTGACTTGAACACATATAAAAACTATGAAATATATATCACAATGGTCGGTAAGGAGCCGTACTCCTCCTGTATCGACGAAAGTATATACGACGTATTAACAAGCTATATACTTTAACAAACGAAAACGCCAGGGAGCTTGGCAACCTCCGTTGGCACGAATAGAAATATTCTTAAGGAGGAGACGACCCTCCAGCTACGGAATTATACGAAGAGAAGGTGGCACTCTCTCTCGATCATCGGGATGAAGAGATATATATATACAAGTATAAAAACGAAATGCGAATGAAACTTATTCGAGGCGCCTGCGTGAGGTCGTAAACAGAAAGACCCGCCGTCTCCGAATAAAACATATAACATATAATATATATATATATATATGAAATTCTAATAAAAGGGAACTCTAGCTTCGAAAGAGCCAACAAAAGTTAAGGCTCGATATCAAACGAAAAAATTACGATGGAAACCAGGTGTAAAGAGAAATGCAGTCGTGGCGCCTGCGAGAGGCCGTACACAGAAAGACCCGCCGTCACGATCTCGTATTTCGTATTTGCATCGTGGAAACCGTACAAACGAAATATAAAAGTCCATGCAAACTAATAAGAAAATCTCTAAAGTGCCTCGTGTCGGAGTGATCATGCTCGCCTATTCTCTTCTATGTTTCGTGGTCTGTGTTGCGTTTGTTCTCCTCCTAGCAACGGGACATATCGAAGACTCCTCTTTGGGATCGAACGAAGCGTCTAGAACGAGTCGACGAGAGCGAAAGAACTTGTAGCGAGTCGCGCAGAGCGAAAGGATACCGATATACATCTTCGAAGGTTCTCTTCGAAGATCCATGGATACCTTCTGCGTCGACTTCTCTCGTCTCTTTCATCGAAACTCTCGTCGTTCTCGAAACGTGCTTCCTACCCAAAGGGCGTGTGCTCTTCGTATGTCGTTTCGTTCGAAATAACGAAACCACGTGTAACATACTCGTGGATCGGGTAACCTAGAACGAAGACGCATCGCGTGGATGTTGGCCCGCTATGCGACGATGACCGATGATGATGATGATGATGATGATGATATGATGATGATGTCGATGTCGACGACGACGACGATGAAGACGATGTGTAGCAACGATTCGTAACTAGTCTAGCCGAAGTTCGTTCAGAGGGGAACGCCGCCGGCTTCGAAGCCTCGATGTCGTGAGTCGGACACCCGTGCCGTCGCTAGAGTTTTTCAAACTCTGCTTCTGGATATTGGGACGAAAGACCGCTCGAGGACGACGACAGCCGTGCGTGCGTATCCCATCGAATTTTTTTTACACCACCTGAACGAGACTAAAGTTTCGTCTAGTTGATCGTCTACCGTCGCATAATGTATATTATATACCGTTCAGAGGGGACCGGCTGTCTATCCTCGTTGTCGTGAGTCGGACACCCGTGCCGTCGCTAGAGTTTTTCAAACTCTGCTTCTGGATATCGGGACGAAAGACCGCGCGAGGACGACGGATGCGAGTCCCATCGAATTTTTGACTTACACACTACCTGAACGAGACTTAAAGTTTCATATTATATACCGTTCAGAGGGGACCGGCTGTCTATCCTCGTTGTCGTGAGTCGGACACCCGTGCCGTCGCTAGAGTTTTTCAAACTCTGCTTCTGGATATCGGGACGAAAGACCGCGCGAGGACGACGGATGCGAGTCCCATCGAATTTTTGACTTACACACTACCTGAACGAGACTTAAAGTTTCATATAATATACCGTTCAGAGGGGACCGGCTGTCTTTCCTCGTTGTCGTGAGTCGGACACCCGTGCCGTCGCTAGAGTTTTTCAAACTCTGCTTCTGGATATCGGGACGAAAGACCGCGCGAGGACGACGGATGCGAGTCCCATCGAATTTTTTATTTAAACACTACCTGAACGAGACTTAAAGTTTCATATAATATACCGTTCAGAGGGGACCGGCTGTCTTTCCTCGTTGTCGTGAGTCGGACACCCGTGCCGTCGCTAGAGTTTTTCAAACTCTGCTTCTGGATATCGGGACGAAAGACCGCGCGAGGACGACGGATGCGAGTCCCATCGAATTTTTTATTTAAACACTACCTGAACGAGACTTAAAGTTTCATATAATATACCGTTCAGAGGGGACCGGCTGTCTTTCCTCGTTGTCGTGAGTCGGAGACCCGTGCCGTCGCTAGAGTTTTTCAAACTCTGCTTCTGGATATCGGGACGAAAGACCGCGCGAGGACGACGGATGCGAGTCCCATCGAATTTTTGATTTACACACTACCTGAACGAGACTTAAAGTTTCATCCAGTTTGTCGTCTATCATCTCATATATAATATACCGTTCAGAGGGGACCGGCTGTCTATCCTCGTTGTCGTGAGTCGGACACCCGTGCCGTCGCTAGAGTTTTTCAAACTCTGCTTCTGGATGTTGGGACGAAAGACCGCGCGAGGACGATGGATGCGAGTCCCATCGAATTTTTGATTTACAAGACACACACTACCTGAACGAGACTAAAGTTTCATCGAGTTTATCGTCGCATAACCCGTTCGGAGGGGACCGGCTGTCTATCCTCGTTGTCGTGAGTCGGACACCCGTGCCGTCGCTAGAGTTTTTCAAACTCTGCTTCTGGATATCGGGACGAAAGACCGCGCGAGGACGATGGCTGCGAGTCCCATCGAATTTTTGTTTTTTTTTTTTTTAAAAAAAAAAACACCACCCGAACGGAGATGTGTTCTATCTTTCGTCGATTTTTCATGCTTTCAGTCGGTCGCGTGGTCGCCATCCGTTCGGAGGGGATCGCCGGCTTCGAAACCTCGATGTCGTGAGTCGGACACCCGTGCCGTCGCTAGAGTTTTTCAAACTCTGCTTCTGGATATTGGGACGAAAGACCGCTCGAGGCGGACGGCCGCGCGAATCCCATCGAATCTTTACTATCACCCGAACGATGGAGAGATGCACGCGCGCTGTTTCTTGAATAATTGGACGAGAGAGTAGAATCAAACACATATATAACATGGGCTAGCCACCGTGCTTACTCGTTCGCGAGATCGTGTGCTGTACAGAGGATTCAGAATCGGGTGTATATATCCCCGTCGTTTCCTGACGAACGGAGCTTCGATCTCGATGGTTGTTATATATCATAATGTACTTTACGCCCGGCCGGCGAACGCGCGTATCTTCGCGCGTTCGTCGTTTTCTTTTTTTTTCGAACGTTTTTGTGTCGTCAATCCTATGGCGACTTCTGCGCGTTCGATTCCCGTTGGTCGAACGTGACGGAACTCGGCTTCGCTAGAACCGAGAAGAGTACATTTGAGTATTGAACTGTTGTAAATTTATAAAAGATTACCCTGAACGGTGGATCACTTGGC
>NW_026099388.1:47500-60000 GCF_024542735.1 Bombus huntii
CACGTCGCTCCGTACTTGGTGTTCGAGTTCTTGCGGAAAAGCAAAGAAATCGGGCGAGGAAATAACGCAAAAGTGGAGTGAAAGTGCTTGGGAAGAAAAGTAGTAATAAAGAACAGTGGAGATCGCTTTTATAGAAGCGTGAGAGCACATAGAAAAACGTGGCAGAGGTTAGGGCAGAGTGGAAGACATCTTGGGACGCGCGACTGCAGCGCCGCCGCACGGGCTACTTTGCAACTGCGCGCCAACGTTCGTAAAGCAACACGCCGCGGGCCTAGCGTCCGCGTTCGTAAAGCAATACGCCGGGGGACTCGGTGCAGGTGTTCGTGAGGCCGCTCGCAGCGGTACCTAGTGTATCCGCGTCCGCAAAGCAACACGCTGCGGTCTATGTGCCACGTTCTCAAAGTGACACATCAAGACACAGCAAAAAAGCAGCCAGTTTTGAAACACAGAGAAGTGCTAGTGCAAGTGATCGACTAGTGCCGTCATTACGCCTTCGGACTTAGAGCCCAGGCGCGTAAAACAATACGCCGCTGGGACTTTGTCCCGCGCGAGTAGATAAATAAAAGCAATACGCCGCCGGACTTAGTGCCCGCGCGTGAGGAAAATAATAGTGCGGTGCAAGTGCGAGTGCTTGTCTAGTGCCGCCGTTACGCCTTCGGACTTGGTGTCTGTGCGCATAAAACAATACGCCGCTAAGACTTAGTGTCTGGACGCGTAAAGCAATACGCCGCTGGGACTTAGTGTCTGTGCGCGTAAAACAATACGCCGCTGGGACTTGGTCTGCGAGCGTAAAGCAATACGCCGCTGGGACTTTGTCTCATGCGGTAAAGCAATACGCCGCCGGACTTAGTGCCCGCGCGTGAGGAAAATAATAGTGCGGTGCAAGTGCGAGTGCCTGGCTAGTGCCGCCGTTACGCCTTCGGACTTGGTGTCTGTGCGCGTAAAACAATACGCCGCTAGGACTTAGTGTCTGGACGCGTAAAACAATACGCCGCTGGGACTTAGCGTCTGTGCGCGTAAAACAATACGCCGCTGGGACTTAGTGTCTGGACGCGTAAAGCAATACGCCGCTGGGACTTAGTGTCTGTGCGCGTAAAACAATACGCCGCTGGGACTTAGTCTGCGAGCGTGAAGCAATACGCCGCTGGAACTTTGTCTCGTGCGGTAAAACCAATACGCTGCCGGACTTAGTGTCCGCGCGCGAGGAAAATAATAGTGCGGTGCAAGTGCGAGTGCCTGTCTAGTGCCGCCGTTACGCCTTCGGACTTAGTGCCTGTGCGCGTAAAACAATACGCCGCTAGGACTTAGTTTCTGGACGCGTAAAACAATACGCCGCTGGGACTTAGTGCCTGTGCGCGTAAAACAATACGCCGCTGGGACTTAGTGTCTGTGCGCGTAAAACAATACGCCGCTGGGACTTGGTCTGCGAGCGTAAAGCAATACGCCGCTGGGACTTCGTCTCGTGCGGTAAAAGCAATACGCCGCCGGACTTGGTGCCTGCGCGCGAGGAAATAATAGTTCAGTGCGAGTACAAGTGCGTGACTAGTGTCGCCGCTACGCCATCGGACTTAGTGTCTGTGCGCGCAAAACAATACGCCGCTGGGACTTAGTGTCTGTGCGCGTAAAACAATACGTCGCCGGATCTTAGTGTCTGTGCGCGTAAAATAATACGCCGTTGGGACTTAGCCGCGCAAATCCACCTTACCACCGGTGGAATAAGATACCGACGGGGGAAGAAGTTACCGACGCCGGGACAGGTTACCGACGGTGAGACAGTTAACCAGCGGTGGGTCTTACCGACGGTGGGCCTTACCGACGGTGGGACTTACTGACGACGGCGGTAGCGGAAGCGCCGACGTTCCGAAGATAAAAGGTTAAAAGAAAGAAAAGAAAGATCAGAATGGCTACGAAGGGTCAATCCCCAATTACTACCAAAGCAAGAGTGGTTCTCCAACCACTGAAAACGCAAAAGGTGGAGGGGAAAAGCCCGCTGCAGGAGAAAAGAAAGCGAACAGAGGAGAAAGAAAAAGGAGAAGAGGCGAAGCAGCAGCAATCGCCCGTAGCAGCAGACGAACCCCGTGCCGTGCCCGACTTAAGAGCACAGGCAGGGGAAATAGAGAAGGGCGTGTTAGCCTTCTGTTTGGATCCAAACAAGAAAGTAAATAAGGAGCAAACCGCAACTATCATGCGGTACTTCCGGGACATGAGAGGGATAGTGGAAGAGCTCCTACTCCACAATAGCTACCTCACCGGGAAGCTGGATCAGAGCACCGGTGCGGTAAAGAAAGAAATGGCGATACTGAGTGCCGTCAACAAGACGCTGCAAACCAGCAAGCGGCTTGAAACGGCAGTAAAGACAAGGATGGAGCCAAAACTGCCCTCCTACGCGGAAAAAGTCAAGATGAGGAACAGCATAGTGGGACAAATCTCAGTCAAACCACCTACAAACGCGGTGATAATCCGACCGGAGTCTTCCGACTCCGAGATAAAGACGAGCGAGGAAGCACGGGAGGCAGTCTTCACGCTGGTGAACCCACGTAAGAGGGGTATCCAGATCACCGCAGTGAAGAAGATCAGCGGGAACGGGCTAGTAGTGGAAACAGCGAACCCCGAAGGCCTAAAAGCGTTCACGGAGAACGCCAAGCTAAAGGAGGCCGGCCTAAAAACCAGCACACCGCAGAGGAGGTTGCCCCGGGTAATATTGTACGATGTACCGCGGGAAATGCCGGAGAAGGAAATAACGGGCTGTATCAAGAAGCAGAACCAGGAGCGGCTAACAGATGAAGACGTCGCAGCCATTAAATACTGCTTCAGAACAGGCCGCAAGGACTCCCAGGAAACTAACTGGGTACTGGAGGTACCCCCCCAGGTAAGAGATAAATTATTAACCGGCAAGATATTCATCTCGTGGAATGCTTGCCGGGTTCGGGATTACATAGCCGTCAGCCGCTGTTACAAGTGCCAAGGCTACGGGCACGTGGCAAAATACTGCCGCTTGGGCTACGAAATCTGCGCACACTGCGCAGAAAGCGGACATGGCACTAAAGAGTGCACGAACAAAAACAAGAACGCCGGCTGCGTTAACTGCAAGAAGGCAGGGAGAAAAGGCGATCACGCGGCCTCTAACGTAGACTGCCCTATGTACAAAAAGGCGCTGGAAATAAGTATTGCACGGACGACCTATGAATAAAGCCCCAAACAAGAATGGAAGAGGACATGGGGGTAGAAGGGGTATAAGGATCCTGCAGCACAATATGCAGCGTTCCAAAACCGTCCCCCACGAAATCAGGACGCAGATGGAGGCTGATGGCGACGAAATCTTGCTAATGCAAGAGCCATACAGCATTGACGGAAAAATACCCGGACTCGGAACAGGAATTTCGATCGCCTGTCGAGGATCGAAGGGCGACCCACCAATGGCCGCAATAGGAGTTAAATCGAAGGAGCTAACGCCGCTCGAAATCGCCGGACTATGTACAACGCACTGCGCTTGCGTACAAGTAAGCGACGGAGAGACGGAGATATACTTCGTCAGCCAGTACTTTCCGCCGACCGAGAACATCGAAGTCGGCCTCGAACAATTAGATAAAGTACTGAACAGGCTAAGAGGAAAGAAGGCCATCATTGGCCTGGACTCCAACGCCAAGTCTCCGCTGTGGTGCAGTAAGGACATCGACGACAGAGGTGAGGCCCTGGAGGCTATCATTGCACAATATAACCTCCACATCCTCAACAAACCGGGACAGGCGTTCACATTCGAAACGACTAGAGGGCGATCGAACATAGACTTGACCATGACGACTCCGGAAGCAATACCGCTCGTGAGGGAATGGAAAGTACACGAGGACGGAACCTCCAGTGATCATAGAATACTGGAGACGCGTCTCGATTTTAACAAAGGGAGCACTCCACCGCAGCTTCAGGAAAGGAGATACAATACTCGGCACGCCAACTGGGAGGTTTTCCAAAGAGTGATCATAGAGGAGAAGAAGACACTCCGGGAGAAAACCCTCCGGCAGCCGAGCGAGGTTGAACGAATGGCCGAGCAGATGCAGGAAGTTCTCATAAGAGCCTGCGATGCCGCCATCCCGAGGAAGAAATGGTATCACAGATCGGTGCCGTGGTGGACGCCTGAGCTCACACGAGCAAAGAGGGGAGTCTACCGGGCAAGGAGAAAATACCAGGGGACCAGGGACCCCGCAACGAGGGAGCAGGAGAAGCTGCGGTACAGGGAGGTTAGGAAAGAGTACGTAAGGGCAATCACCAAGGCCAAGATACGTAGCTGGAGGGACTTTGTAACAAAGGAGGGCAACGCAGAACCCTGGGGCATCGCCTATCGAACGGCTACGGGCAAGCTGAGAAGGGAAGAAACAGTGTCGACCCTGCGGACGCCACAAGGAGAAACCTCCAACTGGCGAATGACCGCGGCGGCGATGCTGTCCGCCCTACTACCCGACGACGAGGAAGAAACGGACACGCCGGAGCAGACAGCGATCAGACAAGAAAGTACAACCCCTCCGAACGTCGAGGACACCCCAGAGTTCCGCTACGAGGAACTCAGCGGCGCCGTAAAACGACTAACGAAGGGGAAATGTCCTGGACCCGACCTAGTCGAGGCCGAGGTGATTCAGCGCGCCTGGGGTGGAATCCATCAGGAACTCCTCAGGCTCATGAACAGCTGCCTCACCTGGGGAGTCTTCCCAAAGGTTTGGAAACTGGGGAACGTCATCACTATCCCGAAGGGACCAGAACGGGATAAGAGTAGCCCGAAGTCCTACAGGCCGATTTGCCTACTATCGATGGTGGGCAAGCTGCTGGAAAGACTGATGGCTACTAGGATGGCAACGATGTTCCACGACCACGCCTTAACCTCGGATAGGCAGTACGGATTCCGACCCGGAAGATCTACGGTGGACGCGATCGCAAAATTCCGCGAGATAGTCGAGCGAATGAGCGAGGAAAAGTACGTACTCGCAATCGCACTCGACATATCAGGAGCATTTGACAACGTGTGGTGGCCCAACGTGCTCCACGAGTTGAAGAGAAGAGACTGCCCCGCCAACCTATATCGACTGACGAGGAGCTACTTTTCGGACAGAGCCGTGCGAATCGCGGGGAAAAATGACGCGGTCAGCAAACCCGTCACGAAGGGATGCCCGCAGGGGTCGGTACTGGGTCCAAGCTTTTGGAACCTAATATTCGACGACCTGCTAGCCGAACTCACGGCAAGCGCGACAGAGGGTGAACCGATCGCGTACGCGGATGACATAGTGATCCTGATCGCAGGGAACGCGAGGACCGAACTGCAAGAAAAGGGACAGAACATAGTCACACGCGTTGCTACTTGGTGCGCCAGAAAGAAACTCACGCTGTCGGCAGAGAAAACAGAGATGTTACTCATGAAGGGCAAGCTGGATGCGGAGAGACCACCGATCATCAAAATCGATGGCAGAAGCATAAGAATGAAGCAGGCGATCAAGTACCTGGGAGTGTACCTAGAAAGCGGCCTGAAAATAAACAGGCATGTACACGAGACCACGGAAAAGTGCCAGAAACTATTTAACAGCCTCGCGAGAGTGGCCAAGGCAAAGTGGGGACTCGGACACGCGGCCATGCGTACCCTGTACAAAGGGCTGTTTGAACCGATAACCACATATGCCGCAGCCGGATGGAGCGACCTGCTGAAAGGAAAAGCAAGGAACAGGCTCATAAGATCGCAGAGGATGGCACTCCTCCGAGTGACAAAGGCCTATAGGACAACATCAACAGAGGCCCTCCAGGTCATCGCCGGAGTCATCCCGATCGACCTCCTCATCGAAGCCCGAGCAAGGAAATACAAATGGCGAAAAGGCCAAGACGACGCAAGCAGCGAAAAGGAAATCGCCAGGCAAGCAATACAGAAGTGGCAGGAACGCTGGCAGACCACGAGCAAGGGAGGAACGACCCACGAATACTTCGACAGCATTAAGGACAGACTTGAGAACCGCTGGGTAAGACCCGACCACTACATGACTCAGTTCATCAGCGGTCATGGGGACTTTAACAGCAAACTCAAGACGTTCGGCTTGAGCGAAGTGGACACGTGCGACTGCGGCAACGAGGAAACCCCCCACCACATCCTCGAGGAATGTCCTCTCTTCGAAGAAGACCGTCAAACGCTGCGGAACGCGATACGCGATCTAAAGCTTGACTGGCCGAAGGAAAAGTGGGAGTTTATAACGAAGGACGTATACCCCCACTTCCTCCAGTTCACAAGGACTGTCCTGCGAACGAAGGAGGAGAGGAAAAGGAGAATTCTGAGAGAGACAGAGGGACCCCTGCCACATGGACGATACTCAGGGAGAGGAGCACCACAGCCGGGCGAACCGACAGACCAGCCCCCAAGACGGAGTACAAGGCTGGCACGGAGACCGCCCCAACAGCGCAGCGGGGGAGAAGAAGAAGAGGAAGAAGAAGAAGAACCCGCGACGCTGAGAGAAACAGAAACCAACGAAGACACCGGACTCTAACCAGACAAAAACGAAAAAAGCCAGGAAGAGCACGAAAGAAAAGAACAAAAAAAAGGAAAAAGGCAAGGAAGACACAGGACGGACTCCCTGCGACCGTCGGTGCAGGCGGTACTCATGCTAATGAATACTGTGACGGTGCAGGGAATAATCGGCTGGAAAGCCAACCTGCTGGGACCGAGCAACACGCTGGCAGCTCCGCCTCCTCGTGGCCCCCGCTGGTAACGGCGCGGCGAGATGCGCGCATCGCGCCGCGCCGGCTAAGCGAGCTGCCGCCCGAAAGGGCAGGTTCAACTTGTCCAATGACCCGAAAGGAGAGGGCAGGGTTTTTCCAAGTCGCGCGCCGACCACCAGCGCGCCGGTCCCCGGGCAGTGGCCGTCAGGAAGTAGATAATAAATATCGAACATCTATAGAGCGAAGCCAGTTTGAGTTTTATACTCCAGGAATGGCGCGGTCGGCCTCCCAAGCCGAGCCCTTATACGCTCACACTAATTGTCCCTATCTACTGTCCACAAGATGGCGGCATACTGAGTGCACGCGTTCACGTCGCTCCGTACTTGGTGTTCGAGTTCTTGCGGGAAAGCAAAGAAATCGGGCGAGGAAATAACGCAAAAGTGGAGTGAAAGTGCTTGGGAAGAAAAGTAGTAATAAAGAACAGTGGAGATCGCTTTTATAGAAGCGTGAGAGCACATAGAAAAACGTGGCAGAGGTTAGGGCAGAGTGGAAGACATCTTGGGACGCGCGACTGCAGCGCCGCCGCACGGGCTACTTTGCAACTGCGCGCCAACGTTCGTAAAGCAACACGCCGCGGGCCTAGCGTCCGCGTTCGTAAAGCAATACGCCGGGGGACTCGGTGCAGGTGTTCGTGAAGCCGCTCGCAGCGGTACCTAGTGTATCCGCGTCCGCAAAGCAACACGCTGCGGTCTATGTGCCACGTTCTCAAAGTGACACATCAAGACACAGCAAAAAAAGCAGCCAGTTTTGAAACACAGAGAAGTGCTAGTGCAAGTGACCGACTAGTGCCGTCATTACGCCTTCGGACTTAGAGCCCAGGCGCGTAAAACAATACGCCGCTGGGACTTTGTCCCGCGCGAGTAGATAAATAAAAGCAATACGCCGCCGGACTTAGTGCCCGCGCGTGAGGAAAATAATAGTGCGGTGCAAGTGCGAGTGCTTGTCTAGTGCCGCCGTTACGCCTTCGGACTTGGTGTCTGTGCGCGTAAAACAATACGCCGCTAGGACTTAGTGTCTGGACGCGTAAAGCAATACGCCGCTGGGACTTAGTGTCTGTGCGCGTAAAACAATACGCCGCTGGGACTTGGTCTGCGAGCGTAAAGCAATACGCCGCTGGGACTTTGTCTCATGCGGTAAAGCAATACGCCGCCGGACTTGGTGCCCGCGCGTGAGGAAAATAATAGTGCGGTGCAAGTGCGAGTGCCGGGCTAGTGCCGCCGTTACGCCTTCGGACTTGGTGTCTGTGCGCGTAAAACAATACGCCGCTAGGACTTAGTGTCTGGACGCGTAAAACAATACGCCGCTGGGACTTAGCGTCTGTGCGCGTAAAACAACACGCCGCTGGGACTTAGTGTCTGGACGCGTAAAGCAATACGCCGCTGGGACTTGGTGTCTGGACGCGTAAAACAATACGCCGCTGGGACTTCGTCTCGTGCGGTAAAAGCAATACGCCGCCGGACTTAGTGCCTGCGCGCGAGGAAATAATAGTTCAGTGCGAGTACAAGTGCGTGACTAGTGTCGCCGCTACGCCATCGGACTTAGTGTCTGTGCGCGCAAAACAATACGCCGCTGGGACTTAGTGTCTGTGCGCGTAAAACAATACGTCGCCGGATCTTAGTGTCTGTGCGCGTAAAATAATACGCCGTTGGGACTTAGCCGCGCAAACCCACCTTACCACCGGTGGAATAAGATACCGACGGTGGAATAAGTTACCGACGCCGGGACAGGTTACCGACGGTGAGACAGTTAACCAGCGGTGGGTCTTACCGACGGTGGGCCTTACCGACGGTGGGACTTACTGACGACGGCGGTAGCGGAAGCGCCGACATTCCGAAGATAAAAGGTTAAAAGAAAGAAAAGAAAGATCAGAATGGCTACGAAGGGTCAATCCCCAATTGCTACCAAAGCAAGAGTGGTTCTCCAACCACTGAAAACGCAAAAGGTGGAGGGGAAAAGCCCGCTGCAGGAGAAAAGAAAGCGAACAGAGGAGAAAGAAAAAGGAGAAGAGGCGAAGCAGCAGCAATCGCCCGTAGCAGCAGACGAACCCCGTGCCGTGCCCGACTTAAGAGCACAGGCAGGGGAAATAGAGAAGGGCGTGTTAGCCTTCTGTTTGGATCCAAACAAGAAAGTAAATAAGGAGCAAACCGCAACTATCATGCGGTACTTCCGGGACATGAGAGGGATAGTGGAAGAGCTCCTACTCCACAATAGCTACCTCACCGGGAAGCTGGATCAGAGCACCGGTGCGGTAAAGAAAGAAATGGCGATACTGAGTGCCGTCAACAAGACGCTGCAAACCAGCAAGCGGCTTGAAACGGCAGTAAAGACAAGGATGGAGCCAAAACTGCCCTCCTACGCGGAAAAAGTCAAGATGAGGAACAGCATAGTGGGACAAATCTCAGTCAAACCACCTACAAACGCGGTGATAATCCGACCGGAGTCTTCCGACTCCGAGATAAAGACGAGCGAGGAAGCACGGGAGGCAGTCTTCACGCTGGTGAACCCACGTAAGAGGGGTATCCAGATCACCGCAGTGAAGAAGATCAGCGGAAACGGGCTAGTAGTGGAAACAGCGAACCCCGAAGGCCTAAAAGCGTTCACGGAGAACGCCAAGCTAAAGGAGGCCGGCCTAAAAACCAGCACACCGCAGAGGAGGTTGCCCCGGGTAATATTGTACGATGTACCGCGGGAAATGCCGGAGAAGGAAATAACGGGCTGTATCAAGAAGCAGAACCAGGAGCGGCTAACAGATGAAGACGTCGCAGCCATTAAATTCTGCTTCAGAACAGGCCGCAAGGACTCCCAGGAAACTAACTGGGTACTGGAAGTACCCCCCCAGGTAAGAGATAAACTATTAACCGGCAAGATATTCATCTCGTGGAATGCTTGCCGGGTTCGGGATTACATAGCCGTCAGCCGCTGTTACAAGTGCCAAGGCTACGGGCACGTGGCAAAATACTGCCGCTTGGGCTACGAAATCTGCGCACACTGCGCAGAAAGCGGACATGGCACTAAAGAGTGCACGAACAAAAACAAGAACGCCGGCTGCGTTAACTGCAAGAAGGCAGGGAAAAAAGGCGATCACGCGGCCTCTAACGTAGACTGCCCTATGTACAAAAAGGCGCTGGAAATAAGTATTGCACGGACGACCTATGAATAAAGCCCCAAACAAGAATGGAAGAGGACATGGGGGTAGAAGGGGTATAAGGATCCTGCAGCACAATATGCAGCGTTCCAAAACCGTCCCCCACGAAATCAGGACGCAGATGGAGGCTGATGGCGACGAAATCTTGCTAATGCAAGAGCCATACAGCATTGACGGAAAAATACCCGGACTCGGAACAGGAATTTCGATCGCCTGTCGAGGATCGAAGGGCGACCCACCAATGGCCGCAATAGGAGTTAAATCGAAGGAGCTAACGCCGCTCGAAATCGCCGGACTATGTACAACGCACTGCGCTTGCGTACAAGTAAGCGACGGAGAGACGGAGATATACTTCGTCAGCCAGTACTTTCCGCCGACCGAGAACATCGAAGTCGGCCTCGAACAATTAGATAAAGTACTGAACAGGCTAAGAGGAAAGAAGGCCATCATTGGCCTGGACTCCAACGCCAAGTCTCCGCTGTGGTGCAGTAAGGACATCGACGACAGAGGTGAGGCCCTGGAGGCTATCATTGCACAATATAACCTCCACATCCTCAACAAACCGGGACAGGCGTTCACATTCGAAACGACTAGAGGGCGATCGAACATAGACTTGACCATGACGACTCCGGAAGCAATACCGCTCGTGAGGGAATGGAAAGTACACGAGGACGGAACCTCCAGTGATCATAGAATACTGGAGACGCGTCTCGATTTTAACAAAGGGAGCACTCCACCGCAGCTTCAGGAAAGGAGATACAATACTCGGCACGCCAACTGGGAGGTTTTCCAAAGAGTGATCATAGAGGAGAAGAAGACACTCCGGGAGAAAACCCTCCGGCAGCCGAGCGAGGTTGAACGAATGGCCGAGCAGATGCAGGAAGTTCTCATAAGAGCCTGCGATGCCGCCATCCCGAGGAAGAAATGGTATCACAGATCGGTGCCGTGGTGGACGCCTGAGCTCACACGAGCAAAGAGGGGAGTCTACCGGGCAAGGAGAAAATACCAGGGGACCAGGGACCCCGCAACGAGGGAGCAGGAGAAGCTGCGGTACAGGGAGGTTAGGAAAGAGTACGTAAGGGCAATCACCAAGGCCAAGATACGTAGCTGGAGGGACTTTGTAACAAAGGAGGGCAACGCAGAACCCTGGGGCATCGCCTATCGAACGGCTACGGGCAAGCTGAGAAGGGAAGAAACAGTGTCGACCCTGCGGACGCCACAAGGAGAAACCTCCAACTGGCGAATGACCGCGGCGGCGATGCTGTCCGCCCTACTACCCGACGACGAGGAAGAAACGGACACGCCGGAGCAGACAGCGATCAGACAAGAAAGTACAACCCCTCCGAACGTCGAGGACACCCCAGAGTTCCGCTACGAGGAACTCAGCGGCGCCGTAAAACGACTAACGAAGGGGAAATGTCCTGGACCCGACCTAGTCGAGGCCGAGGTGATTCAGCGCGCCTGGGGTGGAATCCATCAGGAACTCCTCAGGCTTATGAACAGCTGCCTCACCTGGGGAGTCTTCCCAAAGGTTTGGAAACTGGGGAACGTCATCACTATCCCGAAGGGACCAGAACGGGATAAGAGTAGCCCGAAGTCCTACAGGCCGATTTGCCTACTATCGATGGTGGGCAAGCTGCTGGAAAGACTGATGGCTACTAGGATGGCAACGATGTTCCACGACCACGCCTTAACCTCGGACAGGCAGTACGGATTCCGACCCGGAAGATCTACGGTGGACGCGATCGCAAAATTCCGCGAGATAGTCGAGCGAATGAGCGAGGAAAAGTACGTACTCGCAATCGCACTCGACATATCAGGAGCATTTGACAACGTGTGGTGGCCCAACGTGCTCCACGAGTTGAAGAGAAGAGACTGCCCCGCCAACCTATATCGACTGACGAGGAGCTACTTTTCGGACAGAGCCGTGCGAATCGCGGGGAAAAATGACGCGGTCAGCAAACCCGTCACGAAGGGATGCCCGCAGGGGTCGGTACTGGGTCCAAGCTTTTGGAACCTAATATTCGACGACCTGCTAGCCGAACTCACGGCAAGCGCGACAGAGGGTGAACCGATCGCGTACGCGGATGACATAGTGATCCTGATCGCAGGGAACGCGAGGACCGAACTGCAAGAAAAGGGACAGAACATAGTCACACGCGTTGCGACTTGGTGCGCCAGAAAGAAACTCACGCTGTCGGCAGAGAAAACAGAGATGTTACTCGTGAAGGGCAAGCTGGATGCGGAGAGACCACCGATCATCAAAATCGATGGCAGAAGCATAAGAATGAAGCAGGCGATCAAGTACCTGGGAGTGTACCTAGAAAGCGGCCTGAAAATAAACAGGCATGTACACGAGACCACGGAAAAGTGCCAGAAACTATTTAACAGCCTCGCGAGAGTGGCCAAGGCAAAGTGGGGACTCGGACACGCGGCCATGCGTACCCTGTACAAAGGGCTGTTTGAACCGATAACCACATATGCCGCAGCCGGATGGAGCGACCTGCTGAAAGGAAAAGCAAGGAACAGGCTCATAAGATCGCAGAGGATGGCACTCCTCCGAGTGACAAAGGCCTATAGGACAACATCAACAGAGGCCCTCCAGGTCATCGCC
>NW_026099388.1:65000-75000 GCF_024542735.1 Bombus huntii
AGTACCGAAAGTTCAACTCGAAATAACTCGCCAAAAAGCGTTATAACGTATCGAAATTTTGCGTGAAATCGTTACGTTTCGACGAAATCTAGTCGAAAGTAGCGATTTCACTTTATTTTTTTAAAAAATTTCATCCTCCGGACCAACGTGACCGGGACGTTGGAACTTAGAATTTTTTCGCACCGTTACGAAAGTACCGAAAGTTCAACTCGAAATAACTCGCTAAAAAGCGTTATAACGTATCGAAATTTTGCGTGAAATCGTTACGTATCGACGAAATCTAGTCGAAAGTAGCGATTTCACTTTATTTTTTTAAAAAATTTCATCCTCCGGACCAACGTGACCGGGACGTTGGAACTTAGAATTTTTTCGCACCGTTACGAAAGTACCGAAAGTTCAACTCGAAATAACTCGCCAAAAAGCGTTATAACGTATCGAAATTTTGCGTGAAATCGTTACGTTTCGACGAAATCTAGTCGAAAGTAGCGATTTCACTTTATTTTTTTAAAAAATTTCATCCTCCGGACCAACGTGACCGGGACGTTGGAACTTAGAATTTTTTCGCACCGTTACGAAAGTACCGAAAGTTCAACTCGAAATAACTCGCCAAAAAGCGTTATAACGTATCGAAATTTTGCGTGAAATCGTTACGTTTCGACGAAATCTAGTCGAAAGTAGCGATTTCACTTTATTTTTTTAAAAAATTTCATCCTCCGGACCAACGTGACCGGGACGTTGGAACTTAGAATTTTTTCGCCCCGTTACGAAAGTACCGAATGTTCAACTCGAAATAACTCGCCAAAAAGCGTTATAACGTATCGAAATTTTGTGTGAAATCGTTACGTATCGACGAAATCTAGTCGAAAGTAGCGATTTCACTTTATTTTTTTAAAAAATTTCATCCTCCGGACCAACGTGACCGGGACGTTGGAACTTAGAATTTTTTCGCACCGCTACGAAAAGGCCGAAAGATCCCCTCCAAATAACTCGTTAAAAAGTGTTAGAAGGTACGAATATTTTTCAAGAAATCGTTATAACTCGATAAAATACGTCGGGATTAAGCGTTTATATCGTCGGCAGACGGATATAAAAACGTTTGGACCGACACGACCGGTCGTTGGAACATAGAAAAATTCCGAGCCGGTACGTTGGGACTTAGAAAAATTCCGAGGGCGAAAAAGTTTTTTCGAGTTTATTCGTTAAAAAGCGTTACAAGGTATGAATTTTTTTGCATAAATCGACGTAACTCGACGAAATACGTCGGGATTAATGGTTTATTTCCGTCCGAGAACGATTTTTAAAAACGGACCTATGCGGCCGGTCGTTCGTACTTAGAAAATTTTCGGACCGAACACTCTTTTTCGATTAATTCGTTAAAAAGCGTTATAACGTACGAATATTTTTCAAGAAATCGTTATAACTCGATAAAATACGTCGGGATTAAGCGTTTATATCGTCGGCAGACGGATATAAAAACGTTTGGACCGACACGACCGGTCGTTGGAACATAGAAAAATTCCGAGCCGGTACGTTGGGACTTAGAAAAATTCCGAGCGCGAAAAAGTTTTTTCGAGTTTATTCGTTAAAAAGCGTTACAAGGTATGAATTTTTTTGCATAAATCGACGTAACTCGACGAAATACGTCGGGATTAATGGTTTATTTCCGTCCGAGAACGATTTTTAAAAACGGACCTATGCGGCCGGTCGTTCGTACTTAGAAAATTTTCGGACCGAACACTCTTTTTCGATTAATTCGTTAAAAAGCGTTATAACGTACGAATATTTTTCAAGAAATCGTTATAACTCGATAAAATACGTCGGGATTAAGCGTTTATATCGTCGGCAGACGGATATAAAAACGTTTGGACCGACACGACCGGTCGTTGGAACATAGAAAAATTCCGAGCCGGTACGTTGGGACTTAGAAAAATTCCGAGCGCGAAAAAGTTTTTTCGAGTTTATTCGTTAAAAAGCGTTACAAGGTATGAATTTTTTTGCATAAATCGACGTAACTCGACGAAATACGTCGGGATTAATGGTTTATTTCCGTCCGAGAACGATTTTTAAAAACGGACCTATGCGGCCGGTCGTTCGTACTTAGAAAATTTTCGGACCGAACACTCTTTTTCGATTAATTCGTTAAAAAGCGTTATAACGTACGAATATTTTTCAAGAAATCGTTATAACTCGATAAAATACGTCGGGATTAAGCGTTTATATCGTCGGCAGACGGATATAAAAACGTTTGGACCGACACGACCGGTCGTTGGAACATAGAAAAATTCCGAGCCGGTACGTTGGGACTTAGAAAAATTCCGAGCGCGAAAAAGTTTTTTCGAGTTTATTCGTTAAAAAGCGTTACAAGGTATGAATTTTTTTGCATAAATCGACGTAACTCGACGAAATACGTCGGGATTAATGGTTTATTTCCGTCCGAGAACGATTTTTAAAAACGGACCTATGCGGCCGGTCGTTCGTACTTAGAAAATTTTCGGACCGAACA
The DNA here is from genome assembly GCF_024542735.1 of Bombus huntii. NCBI lineage: Eukaryota > Metazoa > Arthropoda > Insecta > Hymenoptera > Apidae > Bombus > Bombus huntii. The sequence goes on from NW_026099388.1 coordinate 67,504, forward strand.
CTCTTTTTCGATTAATTCGTTAAAAAGCGTTATAACGTACGAATATTTTTCAAGAAATCGTTATAACTCGATAAAATACGTCGGGATTAAGCGTTTATATCGTCGGCAGACGGATATAAAAACGTTTGGACCGACACGACCGGTCGTTGGAACATAGAAAAATTCCGAGCCGGTACGTTGGGACTTAGAAAAATTCCGAGGGCGAAAAAGTTTTTTCGAGTTTATTCGTTTAAAAGCGTTACAAGGTATGAATTTTTTTACGGGAATCGTTCTATCTCTATTAAATACGTCGGGATTAAACATTTTTATCGATTTTTTCAAAAAATTAGCGTTCGTCGAACTGACACGACTGGGATATTTTTCTAATTTTTTCGTTAATTAACGTTACAAGGTATATATTTTTTTGCATATTTCTACTTATTTTAACGTATTGTAATTGATTATAAACTTATTTTTTGTCCGTATTCGATAAAAGAGTATGTTTACTGATGCAATTTTTCGGTGAAAAAAAAAATTAATTTTTTGGTAAAAATGCATTTCTATTATGTTAATAAAACGTCTGGTAATGTATTTCGATGGTTGGATATTGGCTTTGTATAGTAGTGATCGAGCGTTCGCGAGACTAAGTTCCAGCGTCCCTTCCGAACGGTACGTTGCTACGGAGGTTTTGCACCGTAAGCGCGCGGCCGCTAGCCCGGCCGGCGCCGGCCTTCCGGCTGGCGCTTTCGTATCTATAAGAGAGACGTCGAGCCGGACGGTTCGGTCGGAACAGCGTTGAGCGCGTGGCTATTCTACGGCCTCGGTTGAGAATTCAGTCACCGCTCCTCGAGTCTTAGTGTATTTTACGCTATTTCTCGACTGTTCCTCCGTTCTCGTTCTGGTTTTTTCTCTACACTGCTGCGCCGCGGGTCGCTGTCCTGGACGTAATGACCAAATATCGTGGCAAGGTTCCCCTGAGTCGGGAAGCTGGTGACCTGTGTGTACGTATTCTAACAAAAATTGTTAGATGCGTGTGTGCTTGTACTAACTGAGCATCGATTCATTCAAAAGAGTATAACCGTCTGCTTTCTATAAAAACTTCTGCTTTCGCAGAAGTATCCGATGAGGCGGTAGGAGCGTACTATCTTTGCGTAGTATGTCTTCTGCCGAAAATGTTCTACCGATTGAAAGAATATTCTTACGGTATGTCCAGCGCGACGCACTGGGATACGCGCTTGTTCGTTCAGCGTGAGGTGCGTATACGTGCTTTACCGCTAAGATATTCTAATAAGTCTTTTTACACGAAGACAGCATTATGGAAATGTTCCTTTAGAAGTACGATTCTAAACATTTTATATAAGACTATGAGAGAGAGAGAGAGAGAGAAGAGAGGAGGTGGAGTTGAGAATTACAAAGTGGCTGCGAGCGGCGTTCGAAGATTATTACTGAACTATGGGTGTATCTCGAACGTCGCTAGGAGATATATTTTATAGATATATCTATCTTAAGAACGAAAAGTCTCGTCGTACGGTGCTTACGTCCCACCTACGACACGAAGAGAACTTAAACGAAATTTATAAGAATTGTTATACGAATAAGATCCCTGGTTGATCCTGCCAGTAGTCATATGCTTGTCTCAAAGATTAAGCCATGCATGTCTCAGTACATGCCGCATTAAGGTGAAACCGCGAATGGCTCATTAAATCAGTTATGGTTTCTTAGATCATACCTACATTTACTTGGATAACTGTGGTAATTCTAGAGCTAATACATGCAAACAGATTCCGACCAGAGATGGTAGGAATGCTTTTATTAGATCAAAACCAATCGGTGGCGGATGGCTCGTCTGTCCGTCCATCGTTTGTTTTGGTGACTCTGAATAACTTTGTGCTGATCGCATGGTCATCTAGCACCGGCGACGCATCTTTCAAATGTCTGCCTTATCAACTGTCGATGGTAGGTTCTGCGCCTACCATGGTTGTAACGGGTAACGGGGAATCAGGGTTCGATTCCGGAGAGGGAGCCTGAGAAACAGCTACCACATCCAAGGAAGGCAGCAGGCGCGCAAATTACCCACTCCCGGCACGGGGAGGTAGTGACGAAAAATAACGATACGGGACTCATCCGAGGCCCCGTAATCGGAATGAGTACACTTTAAATCCTTTAACGAGGACCAATTGGAGGGCAAGTCTGGTGCCAGCAGCCGCGGTAATTCCAGCTCCAATAGCGTATATTAAAGTTGTTGCGGTTAAAAAGCTCGTAGTTGAATCTGTGTGTCACAGTGTCGGTTCACCGCTCGCGGTGTTTAACTGGCATTATGTGGTACGTCCTATCGGTGGGCTTAGCTCCTCGCGGGCGGTCCAACTAATATCCCATCGCGGTGCTCTTCACTGAGTGTCGAGGTGGGCCGATACGTTTACTTTGAACAAATTAGAGTGCTTAAAGCAGGCTACCTTCGCCTGAATACTGTGTGCATGGAATAATGGAATAGGACCTCGGTTCTATTTTGTTGGTTTTCGGAGCCCCGAGGTAATGATTAATAGGGACAGATGGGGGCATTCGTATTGCGACGTTAGAGGTGAAATTCTTGGATCGTCGCAAGACGGACAGAAGCGAAAGCATTTGCCAAAAATGTTTTCATTAATCAAGAACGAAAGTTAGAGGTTCGAAGGCGATCAGATACCGCCCTAGTTCTAACCATAAACGATGCCAGCCAGCGATCCGCCGAAGTTCCTCCGATGACTCGGCGGGCAGCTTCCGGGAAACCAAAGCTTTTGGGTTCCGGGGGAAGTATGGTTGCAAAGCTGAAACTTAAAGGAATTGACGGAAGGGCACCACCAGGAGTGGAGCCTGCGGCTTAATTTGACTCAACACGGGAAACCTCACCAGGCCCGGACACCGGAAGGATTGACAGATTGATAGCTCTTTCTTGATTCGGTGGGTGGTGGTGCATGGCCGTTCTTAGTTGGTGGAGCGATTTGTCTGGTTAATTCCGATAACGAACGAGACTCTAGCCTGCTAAATAGACGTAACTTATGGTATCTCGAAGGCCCCCGGCTTCGGTCGGTGGGTTTTTACTACCAACGTACAAACAAATCTTCTTAGAGGAACAGGCGGCTTCTAGCCGCACGAGATTGAGCAATAACAGGTCTGTGATGCCCTTAGATGTTCTGGGCCGCACGCGCGCTACACTGAAGGAATCAGCGTGTTTTCCCTGGCCGAAAGGCCCGGGTAACCCGCTGAACCTCCTTCGTGCTAGGGATTGGGGCTTGCAATTATTCCCCATGAACGAGGAATTCCCAGTAAGCGCGAGTCATAAGCTCGCGTTGATTACGTCCCTGCCCTTTGTACACACCGCCCGTCGCTACTACCGATTGAATGATTTAGTGAGGTCTTCGGACTGGTGCGCGGCCAATGTGATAAGCATTGCCGATGTTACCGGGAAGATGACCAAACTTGATCATTTAGAGGAAGTAAAAGTCGTAACAAGGTTTCCGTAGGTGAACCTGCGGAAGGATCATTAACGATACGATACCAAAAGAATTTGACTTGAACACATATAAAAACTATGAAATATATATCACAATGGTCGGTAAGGAGCCGTACTCCTCCTGTATCGACGAAAGTATATACGACGTATTAACAAGCTATATACTTTAACAAACGAAAACGCCAGGGAGCTTGGCAACCTCCGTTGGCACGAATAGAAATATTCTTAAGGAGGAGACGACCCTCCAGCTACGGAATTATACGAAGAGAAGGTGGCACTCTCTCTCGATCATCGGGATGAAGAGATATATATATACAAGTATAAAAACGAAATGCGAATGAAACTTATTCGAGGCGCCTGCGTGAGGTCGTAAACAGAAAGACCCGCCGTCTCCGAATAAAACATATAACATATAATATATATATATATATATGAAATTCTAATAAAAGGGAACTCTAGCTTCGAAAGAGCCAACAAAAGTTAAGGCTCGATATCAAACGAAAAAATTACGATGGAAACCAGGTGTAAAGAGAAATGCAGTCGTGGCGCCTGCGAGAGGCCGTACACAGAAAGACCCGCCGTCACGATCTCGTATTTCGTATTTGCATCGTGGAAACCGTACAAACGAAATATAAAAGTCCATGCAAACTAATAAGAAAATCTCTAAAGTGCCTCGTGTCGGAGTGATCATGCTCGCCTATTCTCTTCTATGTTTCGTGGTCTGTGTTGCGTTTGTTCTCCTCCTAGCAACGGGACATATCGAAGACTCCTCTTTGGGATCGAACGAAGCGTCTAGAACGAGTCGACGAGAGCGAAAGAACTTGTAGCGAGTCGCGCAGAGCGAAAGGATACCGATATACATCTTCGAAGGTTCTCTTCGAAGATCCATGGATACCTTCTGCGTCGACTTCTCTCGTCTCTTTCATCGAAACTCTCGTCGTTCTCGAAACGTGCTTCCTACCCAAAGGGCGTGTGCTCTTCGTATGTCGTTTCGTTCGAAATAACGAAACCACGTGTAACATACTCGTGGATCGGGTAACCTAGAACGAAGACGCATCGCGTGGATGTTGGCCCGCTATGCGACGATGACCGATGATGATGATGATGATGATGATGATATGATGATGATGTCGATGTCGACGACGACGACGATGAAGACGATGTGTAGCAACGATTCGTAACTAGTCTAGCCGAAGTTCGTTCAGAGGGGAACGCCGCCGGCTTCGAAGCCTCGATGTCGTGAGTCGGACACCCGTGCCGTCGCTAGAGTTTTTCAAACTCTGCTTCTGGATATTGGGACGAAAGACCGCTCGAGGACGACGACAGCCGTGCGTGCGTATCCCATCGAATTTTTTTTACACCACCTGAACGAGACTAAAGTTTCGTCTAGTTGATCGTCTACCGTCGCATAATGTATATTATATACCGTTCAGAGGGGACCGGCTGTCTATCCTCGTTGTCGTGAGTCGGACACCCGTGCCGTCGCTAGAGTTTTTCAAACTCTGCTTCTGGATATCGGGACGAAAGACCGCGCGAGGACGACGGATGCGAGTCCCATCGAATTTTTGACTTACACACTACCTGAACGAGACTTAAAGTTTCATATTATATACCGTTCAGAGGGGACCGGCTGTCTATCCTCGTTGTCGTGAGTCGGACACCCGTGCCGTCGCTAGAGTTTTTCAAACTCTGCTTCTGGATATCGGGACGAAAGACCGCGCGAGGACGACGGATGCGAGTCCCATCGAATTTTTGACTTACACACTACCTGAACGAGACTTAAAGTTTCATATAATATACCGTTCAGAGGGGACCGGCTGTCTTTCCTCGTTGTCGTGAGTCGGACACCCGTGCCGTCGCTAGAGTTTTTCAAACTCTGCTTCTGGATATCGGGACGAAAGACCGCGCGAGGACGACGGATGCGAGTCCCATCGAATTTTTTATTTAAACACTACCTGAACGAGACTTAAAGTTTCATATAATATACCGTTCAGAGGGGACCGGCTGTCTTTCCTCGTTGTCGTGAGTCGGACACCCGTGCCGTCGCTAGAGTTTTTCAAACTCTGCTTCTGGATATCGGGACGAAAGACCGCGCGAGGACGACGGATGCGAGTCCCATCGAATTTTTTATTTAAACACTACCTGAACGAGACTTAAAGTTTCATATAATATACCGTTCAGAGGGGACCGGCTGTCTTTCCTCGTTGTCGTGAGTCGGACACCCGTGCCGTCGCTAGAGTTTTTCAAACTCTGCTTCTGGATATCGGGACGAAAGACCGCGCGAGGACGACGGATGCGAGTCCCATCGAATTTTTGATTTACACACTACCTGAACGAGACTTAAAGTTTCATCCAGTTTGTCGTCTATCATCTCATATATAATATACCGTTCAGAGGGGACCGGCTGTCTATCCTCGTTGTCGTGAGTCGGACACCCGTGCCGTCGCTAGAGTTTTTCAAACTCTGCTTCTGGATGTTGGGACGAAAGACCGCGCGAGGACGATGGATGCGAGTCCCATCGAATTTTTGATTTACAAGACACACACTACCTGAACGAGACTAAAGTTTCATCGAGTTTATCGTCGCATAACCCGTTCGGAGGGGACCGGCTGTCTATCCTCGTTGTCGTGAGTCGGACACCCGTGCCGTCGCTAGAGTTTTTCAAACTCTGCTTCTGGATATCGGGACGAAAGACCGCGCGAGGACGATGGCTGCGAGTCCCATCGAATTTTTGTTTTTTTTTTTTTTAAAAAAAAAAACACCACCCGAACGGAGATGTGTTCTATCTTTCGTCGATTTTTCATGCTTTCAGTCGGTCGCGTGGTCGCCATCCGTTCGGAGGGGATCGCCGGCTTCGAAACCTCGATGTCGTGAGTCGGACACCCGTGCCGTCGCTAGAGTTTTTCAAACTCTGCTTCTGGATATTGGGACGAAAGACCGCTCGAGGCGGACGGCCGCGCGAATCCCATCGAATCTTTACTATCACCCGAACGATGGAGAGATGCACGCGCGCTGTTTCTTGAATAATTGGACGAGAGAGTAGAATCAAACACATATATAACATGGGCTAGCCACCGTGCTTACTCGTTCGCGAGATCGTGTGCTGTACAGAGGATTCAGAATCGGGTGTATATATCCCCGTCGTTTCCTGACGAACGGAGCTTCGATCTCGATGGTTGTTATATATCATAATGTACTTTACGCCCGGCCGGCGAACGCGCGTATCTTCGCGCGTTCGTCGTTTTCTTTTTTTTTCGAACGTTTTTGTGTCGTCAATCCTATGGCGACTTCTGCGCGTTCGATTCCCGTTGGTCGAACGTGACGGAACTCGGCTTCGCTAGAACCGAGAAGAGTACATTTGAGTATTGAACTGTTGTAAATTTATAAAAGATTACCCTGAACGGTGGATCACTTGGCTCGTGGGTCGATGAAGAACGCAGCTAATTGCGCGTCAACGTGTGAACTGCAGGACACATGAACATCGACATTTCGAACGCACATTGCGGTCCACGGATACAATTCCTGGACCACGCCTGGCTGAGGGTTGCTCACGTAAACCTAAGACTGCTTGCGTTGCGTATCGTTACTCTCCGTATCTGTCTCTCTCTGTCCCTTCTTGCCTTAACAACCCGCCGTCGTTCTTCTTTATATAAGAGAACGTTTCAGAGTCGGACGAAGGTACAAGAACGAGGATACGAATAAGAGCGGACGGAGAGAACATACGCGACGTACGAGCGATTGTTGGACGCTCGTCGGCGTTCGTCGCGGTCGTGCAGAGACCGTGCAAGTCGTACGCATGCTCGATATATAATCTATCGTGTTCACGGGAGACTACGAAACTCTACCTCTGTCTCTCTCTGTCCCTTCTTGCCTTGACAACCCGCCGTCGTTCTTCTTAAAAATTATAAGAGAACGTTTCAGAGTCGGACGAAGGTATACGAAGGGATACGAATAAGAGCGGAGAGAACCGGTCACGGACCTGCGTGAGTGCTCGCGGCGTCGTGAGTCGTCCTTACGAGGGCGACCGC
>NW_026099388.1:82500-95000 GCF_024542735.1 Bombus huntii
AGTAAAAAGCAATACGCCGCTGGACTTAGTCGCGTACAAACAGAAAGCAATACGCCGCTGGACTTAGTCGCGTACGAGCATAAAGCAATACGCCGCTGGACTTAGTCGCGTGCGAGTAAAAAGCAATACGCCGCTGGACTTAGTCGCGTACAAACAGAAAGCAATACGCCGCTGGGACTTTGTCTCCTGCGGTTAAAAAAAATAATTTCGCTACGTACGGCCGATGGTCGTGCGTAGCGATTTTTTTTTTCCTTTAAATCAAACAACGAGACGCACGAATAGAAAGCGATACGCCGCTGCAACTTTGTCGCGTGCCAGTAAAAAGCAATACGCCGCTGGACTTAGCCGCTCGTGCTACCGCTGCGCGCGCACCTCCGAATCAGCGGGTATGCGCCGGAGTAGGTAACACTCTCTTAAGGTACGCCGTTCTGCGCAGCTCGTCTTGCGCGCGCGCGCGCGCGCTTTTTCAAATATTTTTAAACGTTTTTTCGCGTTTTTTCCCGTTTCTTCGCGTTTTTTCCCGTTTTTTCCCGTTTTTTCCCGTTTTCCACGTTTTTTCCCGTTTCACGAGAGAGACGAAAACGAGGAAAATAATCGCGACAAATGCTCGCTCGCTGCGCTCGCTCGGACGAATATAGCCCAACCCAAAACCGATCCCGAGCGTTCGAACGAAGATTTCGATGAAATCGAAGAACGAACGCGAAAGGGATTGGTTTTGGGTTGGGCTATTTTTTTTTCGAGCGAGCGGAGCGAGCGAGCAACGCGTAAGAGCGTATCGTTGCGTCGCAGGGACTTTGAAATATTCGCCACTGTTCGAACGTTCGAGTCGAAATAACTCGAGAAAAAGCGTTATAACGCATCGAAATTATCAGTGAAATCGTTACGTATCGACGAAATCTAGTCGAAAGTAGCGATTTCACTTTATTTTTTTAAAAAATTTCATCCTCCGGACCAACGTGACCGGGACGTTGGAACTTAGAATTTTTTCGCCCCGTTACGAAAGTACCGAAAGTTCAACTCGAAATAACTCGCTAAAAAGCGTTATAACGTATCGAAATTTTGCGTGAAATCGTTACGTTTCGACGAAATCTAGTCGAAAGTAGCGATTTCACTTTATTTTTTTAAAAAATTTCATCCTCCGGACCAACGTGACCGGGACGTTGGAACTTAGAATTTTTTCGCCCCGTTACGAAAGTACCGAAAGTTCAACTCGAAATAACTCGCTAAAAAGCGTTATAACGTATCGAAATTTTGCGTGAAATCGTTACGTTTCGACGAAATCTAGTCGAAAGTAGCGATTTCACTTTATTTTTTTAAAAAATTTCATCCTCCGGACCAACGTGACCGGGACGTTGGAACTTAGAATTTTTTCGCCCCGTTACGAAAGTACCGAAAGTTCAACTCGAAATAACTCGCTAAAAAGCGTTATAACGTATCGAAATTTTGCGTGAAATCGTTACGTTTCGACGAAATCTAGTCGAAAGTAGCGATTTCACTTTATTTTTTTAAAAAATTTCGTCCTCCGGACCAACCTGACCGGGACGTTGGAACTTAGAATTTTTTCGCCCCGTTACGAAAGTACCGAAAGTTCAACTCGAAATAACTCGCTAAAAAGCGTTATAACGTATCGAAATTTTGCGTGAAATCGTTACGTTTCGACGAAATCTAGTCGAAAGTAGCGATTTCACTTTATTTTTTAAAAAAATTTCATCCTCCGGACCAACGTGACCGGGACGTTGGAACTTAGAATTTTTTCGCCCCGTTACGAAAGTACCGAAAGTTCAACTCGAAATAACTCGCTAAAAAGCGTTATAACGTATCGAAATTTTGCGTGAAATCGTTACGTTTCGACGAAATCTAGTCGAAAGTAGCGATTTCACTTTATTTTTTTGAAAAATTTCATCCTCCGGACCAACGTGACTGGGACGTTGGAACTTAGAATTTTTTCGCACCGCTACGAAAAGGCCGAAAGATCCCCTCCAAATAACTCGTTAAAAAGTGTTATAACGTACGAATATTTTTCAAGAAATCGTTATAACTCGATAAAATACGTCGGGATTAAGCGTTTATATCGTCGGCAGACGGATATAAAAACGTTTGGACCGACACGACCGGTCGTTGGAACATAGAAAAATTCCGAGCCGGTACGTTGGGACTTAGAAAAATTCCGAGGGCGAAAAAGTTTTTTCGAGTTTATTCGTTAAAAAGCGTTACAAGGTATGAATTTTTTTGCATAAATCGACGTAACTCGACGAAATACGTCGGGATTAATGGTTTATTTCCGTCCGAGAACGATTTTTAAAAACGGACCTATGCGGCCGGTCGTTCGTACTTGGAAAATTTTCGGACCGAACACTCTTTTTCGATTAATTCGTTAAAAAGCGTTATAACGTACGAATATTTTTCAAGAAATCGTTATAACTCGATAAAATACGTCGGGATTAAGCGTTTATATCGTCGGCAGACGGATATAAAAACGTTTGGACCGACACGACCGGTCGTTGGAACATAGAAAAATTCCGAGCCGGTACGTTGGGACTTAGAAAAATTCCGAGGGCGAAAAAGTTTTTTCGAGTTTATTCGTTAAAAAGCGTTACAAGGTATGAATTTTTTTGCATAAATCGACGTAACTCGACGAAATACGTCGGGATTAATGGTTTATTTCCGTCCGAGAACGATTTTTAAAAACGGACCTATGCGGCCGGTCGTTCGTACTTAGAAAATTTTCGGACCGAACACTCTTTTTCGATTAATTCGTTAAAAAGCGTTATAACGTACGAATATTTTTCAAGAAATCGTTATAACTCGATAAAATACGTCGGGATTAAGCGTTTATATCGTCGGCAGACGGATATAAAAACGTTTGGACCGACACGACCGGTCGTTGGAACATAGAAAAATTCCGAGCCGGTACGTTGGGACTTAGAAAAATTCCGAGGGCGAAAAAGTTTTTTCGAGTTTATTCGTTAAAAAGCGTTACAAGGTATGAATTTTTTTGCATAAATCGACGTAACTCGACGAAATACGTCGGGATTAATGGTTTATTTCCGTCCGAGAACGATTTTTAAAAACGGACCTATGCGGCCGGTCGTTCGTACTTAGAAAATTTTCGGACCGAACACTCTTTTTCGATTAATTCGTTAAAAAGCGTTATAACGTACGAATATTTTTCAAGAAATCGTTATAACTCGATAAAATACGTCGGGATTAAGCGTTTATATCGTCGGCAGACGGATATAAAAACGTTTGGACCGACACGACCGGTCGTTGGAACATAGAAAAATTCCGAGCCGGTACGTTGGGACTTAGAAAAATTCCGAGGGCGAAAAAGTTTTTTCGAGTTTATTCGTTAAAAAGCGTTACAAGGTATGAATTTTTTTGCATAAATCGACGTAACTCGACGAAATACGTCGGGATTAATGGTTTATTTCCGTCCGAGAACGATTTTTAAAAACGGACCTATGCGGCCGGTCGTTCGTACTTAGAAAATTTTCGGACCGAACACTCTTTTTCGATTAATTCGTTAAAAAGCGTTATAACGTACGAATATTTTTCAAGAAATCGTTATAACTCGATAAAATACGTCGGGATTAAGCGTTTATATCGTCGGCAGACGGATATAAAAACGTTTGGACCGACACGACCGGTCGTTGGAACATAGAAAAATTCCGAGCCGGTACGTTGGGACTTAGAAAAATTCCGAGGGCGAAAAAGTTTTTTCGAGTTTATTCGTTAAAAAGCGTTACAAGGTATGAATTTTTTTGCATAAATCGACGTAACTCGACGAAATACGTCGGGATTAATGGTTTATTTCCGTCCGAGAACGATTTTTAAAAACGGACCTATGCGGCCGGTCGTTCGTACTTAGAAAATTTTCGGACCGAACACTCTTTTTCGATTAATTCGTTAAAAAGCGTTATAACGTACGAATATTTTTCAAGAAATCGTTATAACTCGATAAAATACGTCGGGATTAAGCGTTTATATCGTCGGCAGACGGATATAAAAACGTTTGGACCGACACGAATATAAAAACGTTTGGACCGACACGACCGGTCGTTGGAACATAGAAAAATTCCGAGCCGGTACGTTGGGACTTAGAAAAATTCCGAGGGCGAAAAAGTTTTTTCGAGTTTATTCGTTAAAAAGCGTTACAAGGTATGAATTTTTTTGCATAAATCGACGTAACTCGACGAAATACGTCGGGATTAATGGTTTATTTCCGTCCGAGAACGATTTTTAAAAACGGACCTATGCGGCCGGTCGTTCGTACTTAGAAAATTTTCGGACCGAACACTCTTTTTCGATTAATTCGTTAAAAAGCGTTATAACGTACGAATATTTTTCAAGAAATCGTTATAACTCGATAAAATACGTCGGGATTAAGCGTTTATATCGTCGGCAGACGGATATAAAAACGTTTGGACCGACACGACCGGTCGTTGGAACATAGAAAAATTCCGAGCCGGTACGTTGGGACTTAGAAAAATTCCGAGGGCGAAAAAGTTTTTTCGAGTTTATTCGTTTAAAAGCGTTACAAGGTATGAATTTTTTTACGGGAATCGTTCTATCTCTATTAAATACGTCGGGATTAAACATTTTTATCGATTTTTTCAAAAAATTAGCGTTCGTCGAACTGACACGACTGGGATATTTTTCTAATTTTTTCGTTAATTAACGTTACAAGGTATATATTTTTTTGCATATTTCTACTTATTTTAACGTATTGTAATTGATTATAAACTTATTTTTTGTCCGTATTCGATAAAAGAGTATGTTTACTGATGCAATTTTTCGGTGAAAAAAAAAATTAATTTTTTGGTAAAAATGCATTTCTATTATGTTAATAAAACGTCTGGTAATGTATTTCGATGGTTGGATATTGGCTTTGTATAGTAGTGATCGAGCGTTCGCGAGACTAAGTTCCAGCGTCCCTTCCGAACGGTACGTTGCTACGGAGGTTTTGCACCGTAAGCGCGCGGCCGCTAGCCCGGCCGGCGCCGGCCTTCCGGCTGGCGCTTTCGTATCTATAAGAGAGACGTCGAGCCGGACGGTTCGGTCGGAACAGCGTTGAGCGCGTGGCTATTCTACGGCCTCGGTTGAGAATTCAGTCACCGCTCCTCGAGTCTTAGTGTATTTTACGCTATTTCTCGACTGTTCCTCCGTTCTCGTTCTGGTTTTTTCTCTACACTGCTGCGCCGCGGGTCGCTGTCCTGGACGTAATGACCAAATATCGTGGCAAGGTTCCCCTGAGTCGGGAAGCTGGTGACCTGTGTGTACGTATTCTAACAAAAATTGTTAGATGCGTGTGTGCTTGTACTAACTGAGCATCGATTCATTCAAAAGAGTATAACCGTCTGCTTTCTATAAAAACTTCTGCTTTCGCAGAAGTATCCGATGAGGCGGTAGGAGCGTACTATCTTTGCGTAGTATGTCTTCTGCCGAAAATGTTCTACCGATTGAAAGAATATTCTTACGGTATGTCCAGCGCGACGCACTGGGATACGCGCTTGTTCGTTCAGCGTGAGGTGCGTATACGTGCTTTACCGCTAAGATATTCTAATAAGTCTTTTTACACGAAGACAGCATTATGGAAATGTTCCTTTAGAAGTACGATTCTAAACATTTTATATAAGACTATGAGAGAGAGAGAGAGAGAGAAGAGAGGAGGTGGAGTTGAGAATTACAAAGTGGCTGCGAGCGGCGTTCGAAGATTATTACTGAACTATGGGTGTATCTCGAACGTCGCTAGGAGATATATTTTATAGATATATCTATCTTAAGAACGAAAAGTCTCGTCGTACGGTGCTTACGTCCCACCTACGACACGAAGAGAACTTAAACGAAATTTATAAGAATTGTTATACGAATAAGATCCCTGGTTGATCCTGCCAGTAGTCATATGCTTGTCTCAAAGATTAAGCCATGCATGTCTCAGTACATGCCGCATTAAGGTGAAACCGCGAATGGCTCATTAAATCAGTTATGGTTTCTTAGATCATACCTACATTTACTTGGATAACTGTGGTAATTCTAGAGCTAATACATGCAAACAGATTCCGACCAGAGATGGTAGGAATGCTTTTATTAGATCAAAACCAATCGGTGGCGGATGGCTCGTCTGTCCGTCCATCGTTTGTTTTGGTGACTCTGAATAACTTTGTGCTGATCGCATGGTCATCTAGCACCGGCGACGCATCTTTCAAATGTCTGCCTTATCAACTGTCGATGGTAGGTTCTGCGCCTACCATGGTTGTAACGGGTAACGGGGAATCAGGGTTCGATTCCGGAGAGGGAGCCTGAGAAACAGCTACCACATCCAAGGAAGGCAGCAGGCGCGCAAATTACCCACTCCCGGCACGGGGAGGTAGTGACGAAAAATAACGATACGGGACTCATCCGAGGCCCCGTAATCGGAATGAGTACACTTTAAATCCTTTAACGAGGACCAATTGGAGGGCAAGTCTGGTGCCAGCAGCCGCGGTAATTCCAGCTCCAATAGCGTATATTAAAGTTGTTGCGGTTAAAAAGCTCGTAGTTGAATCTGTGTGTCACAGTGTCGGTTCACCGCTCGCGGTGTTTAACTGGCATTATGTGGTACGTCCTATCGGTGGGCTTAGCTCCTCGCGGGCGGTCCAACTAATATCCCATCGCGGTGCTCTTCACTGAGTGTCGAGGTGGGCCGATACGTTTACTTTGAACAAATTAGAGTGCTTAAAGCAGGCTACCTTCGCCTGAATACTGTGTGCATGGAATAATGGAATAGGACCTCGGTTCTATTTTGTTGGTTTTCGGAGCCCCGAGGTAATGATTAATAGGGACAGATGGGGGCATTCGTATTGCGACGTTAGAGGTGAAATTCTTGGATCGTCGCAAGACGGACAGAAGCGAAAGCATTTGCCAAAAATGTTTTCATTAATCAAGAACGAAAGTTAGAGGTTCGAAGGCGATCAGATACCGCCCTAGTTCTAACCATAAACGATGCCAGCCAGCGATCCGCCGAAGTTCCTCCGATGACTCGGCGGGCAGCTTCCGGGAAACCAAAGCTTTTGGGTTCCGGGGGAAGTATGGTTGCAAAGCTGAAACTTAAAGGAATTGACGGAAGGGCACCACCAGGAGTGGAGCCTGCGGCTTAATTTGACTCAACACGGGAAACCTCACCAGGCCCGGACACCGGAAGGATTGACAGATTGATAGCTCTTTCTTGATTCGGTGGGTGGTGGTGCATGGCCGTTCTTAGTTGGTGGAGCGATTTGTCTGGTTAATTCCGATAACGAACGAGACTCTAGCCTGCTAAATAGACGTAACTTATGGTATCTCGAAGGCCCCCGGCTTCGGTCGGTGGGTTTTTACTACCAACGTACAAACAAATCTTCTTAGAGGAACAGGCGGCTTCTAGCCGCACGAGATTGAGCAATAACAGGTCTGTGATGCCCTTAGATGTTCTGGGCCGCACGCGCGCTACACTGAAGGAATCAGCGTGTTTTCCCTGGCCGAAAGGCCCGGGTAACCCGCTGAACCTCCTTCGTGCTAGGGATTGGGGCTTGCAATTATTCCCCATGAACGAGGAATTCCCAGTAAGCGCGAGTCATAAGCTCGCGTTGATTACGTCCCTGCCCTTTGTACACACCGCCCGTCGCTACTACCGATTGAATGATTTAGTGAGGTCTTCGGACTGGTGCGCGGCCAATGTGATAAGCATTGCCGATGTTACCGGGAAGATGACCAAACTTGATCATTTAGAGGAAGTAAAAGTCGTAACAAGGTTTCCGTAGGTGAACCTGCGGAAGGATCATTAACGATACGATACCAAAAGAATTTGACTTGAACACATATAAAAACTATGAAATATATATCACAATGGTCGGTAAGGAGCCGTACTCCTCCTGTATCGACGAAAGTATATACGACGTATTAACAAGCTATATACTTTAACAAACGAAAACGCCAGGGAGCTTGGCAACCTCCGTTGGCACGAATAGAAATATTCTTAAGGAGGAGACGACCCTCCAGCTACGGAATTATACGAAGAGAAGGTGGCACTCTCTCTCGATCATCGGGATGAAGAGATATATATATACAAGTATAAAAACGAAATGCGAATGAAACTTATTCGAGGCGCCTGCGTGAGGTCGTAAACAGAAAGACCCGCCGTCTCCGAATAAAACATATAACATATAATATATATATATATATATGAAATTCTAATAAAAGGGAACTCTAGCTTCGAAAGAGCCAACAAAAGTTAAGGCTCGATATCAAACGAAAAAATTACGATGGAAACCAGGTGTAAAGAGAAATGCAGTCGTGGCGCCTGCGAGAGGCCGTACACAGAAAGACCCGCCGTCACGATCTCGTATTTCGTATTTGCATCGTGGAAACCGTACAAACGAAATATAAAAGTCCATGCAAACTAATAAGAAAATCTCTAAAGTGCCTCGTGTCGGAGTGATCATGCTCGCCTATTCTCTTCTATGTTTCGTGGTCTGTGTTGCGTTTGTTCTCCTCCTAGCAACGGGACATATCGAAGACTCCTCTTTGGGATCGAACGAAGCGTCTAGAACGAGTCGACGAGAGCGAAAGAACTTGTAGCGAGTCGCGCAGAGCGAAAGGATACCGATATACATCTTCGAAGGTTCTCTTCGAAGATCCATGGATACCTTCTGCGTCGACTTCTCTCGTCTCTTTCATCGAAACTCTCGTCGTTCTCGAAACGTGCTTCCTACCCAAAGGGCGTGTGCTCTTCGTATGTCGTTTCGTTCGAAATAACGAAACCACGTGTAACATACTCGTGGATCGGGTAACCTAGAACGAAGACGCATCGCGTGGATGTTGGCCCGCTATGCGACGATGACCGATGATGATGATGATGATGATGATGATATGATGATGATGTCGATGTCGACGACGACGACGATGAAGACGATGTGTAGCAACGATTCGTAACTAGTCTAGCCGAAGTTCGTTCAGAGGGGAACGCCGCCGGCTTCGAAGCCTCGATGTCGTGAGTCGGACACCCGTGCCGTCGCTAGAGTTTTTCAAACTCTGCTTCTGGATATTGGGACGAAAGACCGCTCGAGGACGACGACAGCCGTGCGTGCGTATCCCATCGAATTTTTTTTACACCACCTGAACGAGACTAAAGTTTCGTCTAGTTGATCGTCTACCGTCGCATAATGTATATTATATACCGTTCAGAGGGGACCGGCTGTCTATCCTCGTTGTCGTGAGTCGGACACCCGTGCCGTCGCTAGAGTTTTTCAAACTCTGCTTCTGGATATCGGGACGAAAGACCGCGCGAGGACGACGGATGCGAGTCCCATCGAATTTTTGACTTACACACTACCTGAACGAGACTTAAAGTTTCATATTATATACCGTTCAGAGGGGACCGGCTGTCTATCCTCGTTGTCGTGAGTCGGACACCCGTGCCGTCGCTAGAGTTTTTCAAACTCTGCTTCTGGATATCGGGACGAAAGACCGCGCGAGGACGACGGATGCGAGTCCCATCGAATTTTTGACTTACACACTACCTGAACGAGACTTAAAGTTTCATATAATATACCGTTCAGAGGGGACCGGCTGTCTTTCCTCGTTGTCGTGAGTCGGACACCCGTGCCGTCGCTAGAGTTTTTCAAACTCTGCTTCTGGATATCGGGACGAAAGACCGCGCGAGGACGACGGATGCGAGTCCCATCGAATTTTTTATTTAAACACTACCTGAACGAGACTTAAAGTTTCATATAATATACCGTTCAGAGGGGACCGGCTGTCTTTCCTCGTTGTCGTGAGTCGGACACCCGTGCCGTCGCTAGAGTTTTTCAAACTCTGCTTCTGGATATCGGGACGAAAGACCGCGCGAGGACGACGGATGCGAGTCCCATCGAATTTTTTATTTAAACACTACCTGAACGAGACTTAAAGTTTCATATAATATACCGTTCAGAGGGGACCGGCTGTCTTTCCTCGTTGTCGTGAGTCGGAGACCCGTGCCGTCGCTAGAGTTTTTCAAACTCTGCTTCTGGATATCGGGACGAAAGACCGCGCGAGGACGACGGATGCGAGTCCCATCGAATTTTTGATTTACACACTACCTGAACGAGACTTAAAGTTTCATCCAGTTTGTCGTCTATCATCTCATATATAATATACCGTTCAGAGGGGACCGGCTGTCTATCCTCGTTGTCGTGAGTCGGACACCCGTGCCGTCGCTAGAGTTTTTCAAACTCTGCTTCTGGATGTTGGGACGAAAGACCGCGCGAGGACGATGGATGCGAGTCCCATCGAATTTTTGATTTACAAGACACACACTACCTGAACGAGACTAAAGTTTCATCGAGTTTATCGTCGCATAACCCGTTCGGAGGGGACCGGCTGTCTATCCTCGTTGTCGTGAGTCGGACACCCGTGCCGTCGCTAGAGTTTTTCAAACTCTGCTTCTGGATATCGGGACGAAAGACCGCGCGAGGACGATGGCTGCGAGTCCCATCGAATTTTTGTTTTTTTTTTTTTTAAAAAAAAAAACACCACCCGAACGGAGATGTGTTCTATCTTTCGTCGATTTTTCATGCTTTCAGTCGGTCGCGTGGTCGCCATCCGTTCGGAGGGGATCGCCGGCTTCGAAACCTCGATGTCGTGAGTCGGACACCCGTGCCGTCGCTAGAGTTTTTCAAACTCTGCTTCTGGATATTGGGACGAAAGACCGCTCGAGGCGGACGGCCGCGCGAATCCCATCGAATCTTTACTATCACCCGAACGATGGAGAGATGCACGCGCGCTGTTTCTTGAATAATTGGACGAGAGAGTAGAATCAAACACATATATAACATGGGCTAGCCACCGTGCTTACTCGTTCGCGAGATCGTGTGCTGTACAGAGGATTCAGAATCGGGTGTATATATCCCCGTCGTTTCCTGACGAACGGAGCTTCGATCTCGATGGTTGTTATATATCATAATGTACTTTACGCCCGGCCGGCGAACGCGCGTATCTTCGCGCGTTCGTCGTTTTCTTTTTTTTTCGAACGTTTTTGTGTCGTCAATCCTATGGCGACTTCTGCGCGTTCGATTCCCGTTGGTCGAACGTGACGGAACTCGGCTTCGCTAGAACCGAGAAGAGTACATTTGAGTATTGAACTGTTGTAAATTTATAAAAGATTACCCTGAACGGTGGATCACTTGGCTCGTGGGTCGATGAAGAACGCAGCTAATTGCGCGTCAACGTGTGAACTGCAGGACACATGAACATCGACATTTCGAACGCACATTGCGGTCCACGGATACAATTCCTGGACCACGCCTGGCTGAGGGTTGCTCACGTAAACCTAAGACTGCTTGCGTTGCGTATCGTTACTCTCCGTATCTGTCTCTCTCTGTCCCTTCTTGCCTTAACAACCCGCCGTCGTTCTTCTTTATATAAGAGAACGTTTCAGAGTCGGACGAAGGTACAAGAACGAGGATACGAATAAGAGCGGACGGAGAGAACATACGCGACGTACGAGCGATTGTTGGACGCTCGTCGGCGTTCGTCGCGGTCGTGCAGAGACCGTGCAAGTCGTACGCATGCTCGATATATAATCTATCGTGTTCACGGGAGACTACGAAACTCTACCTCTGTCTCTCTCTGTCCCTTCTTGCCTTGACAACCCGCCGTCGTTCTTCTTAAAAATTATAAGAGAACGTTTCAGAGTCGGACGAAGGTATACGAAGGGATACGAATAAGAGCGGAGAGAACCGGTCACGGACCTGCGTGAGTGCTCGCGGCGTCGTGAGTCGTCCTTACGAGGGCGACCGCCCGCTTATGCACCGCTTCGTGTATCGGTTATCGAACGTATATACTCGTAGTGTTCTCCTCGTGACCGATTTTTTTTTCATATCAGGCGATATATGCTACGTTTGCCGGTGTTCGACGCACGAAGGTCCGCGCCCCCGACGTCGTCTTAAAAGAATATTATATTTGGCGAGACTGAGAGAGAAAGCAAATATGGGAACTCGGTCGAGAGAGGAGAGAAGAGAGAACCAAAAAAAAAACCTAAACTCGATGGCGTGCGAAACTTTGCCATAATCTACCGTCTTTTCTTAAGACTCTCGTACAGCCCCAGGGATCGAATGCCCACTCCGTCTCTTCGCGAAAGCGACTGACAACAACGAGGACCGTCGCATCGATGGGTCGTCGTTGCGTTTTACACGCTCTGTGCTTTTTTACAAGCCCCGAAAGTATCAGCCGTAGATCCGGGAACGCACACGCGAGATTTCTTCGAGCGCTCTGACGACTTAGGGAGGTATGATCCCCAGCGTCGCGCGGAGATCGGAGAGTACACGTACTCGTATCGGGACGAATTTTCCCCGTCGTCGTGTATCTCTCTGCCCGCGCGCCTGGCTCCCGAAAAGCCACGTTCGTCGGAAATCTTACATATTATATATGTAACGCGTGTGCGAACTAGCGTGTGTCTAAGATCGGCTATACACGGGTGCTGCTGTAACTACAAGCTCGAGGTGTTT